>NC_143527.1:39639791-39939791 GCF_031878675.1 Megascapheus bottae
GCTGGGATGGCAGTGTGGAGAATAGGAGGACCAGAAAAGCTAGAAAAGCTTCATTCAGGCATGAGTTATAGTGTCTTTGGCCATGGGTTAAATGTTAGTGAATCACCAGTAGTGTTCTTTTAAAGAAAAATGCACATAGAGCAAAGTGATAGTATCTGCTAGCCATTGTGACTAGAGGTTTAGAGAAACCTAACTCTGTGCTTTTATTAGGAGGGATTGTCAAGTTGCTGGTGTAGGAGTATTCTGCTAAGCAAGTGCGGGCACCAATAACACACACTCCCTCCATAGCACGGATGCCTAAGCATGCTTTGTTAGTGTGTGAGTGCAGGCTGGATGTCAGCTTCTCATGGTTTTGAAATCCTCAAGCAACAGTGTATCATGTATTGGAGTACACACCGCTAATAAATATATCTTTAAATTCCCCCCCTTGTACCTCTCAAGAAAGATGAGTAAATCATCAGCCATGTGGTCTTGCAGAGTGCTTGTTGAGCATGTACAAAGCCCTGGGTTCAAGCCACAGCACTGAAACCAACAGGGAAGGATAGATACATTAAGTCTTCTTAGATTTTCTTCCATCATTAGCTGAGCAGGCCAAAGAAGCAAAGATCACAATGTGAAGTAGACATAGAAGTCAAGAGAAACTTTTGTTTTGATTTTTAGGTGTAGGAAGTAAAATAAGACTAGATGTGATAAGTCCAGCCTAGTCTTGTGATTTTGGTCACATTCTAGATACATATCAGCCCATCTTAACCAGATATCCTATGTTTGGATGACTGGGAGGTGGGGTGGGGCAGGGAAAATATACCTGCCTGCTGACCAGTAATGGACTCTCACTTTTCTGTCAGTCATCTTAGGGGATATGTGGGTTTCTGGTGGGGGGTTTGGAGGCTGGCAGGCTCCGTATATCCACAAAAAGTCCTCAAATGCAGAAGATCTTAGGTCATGAGCAATATATGCACAAAGGAATGAATTTCTTATTTAATTTGTGATGTTGGGTTCAAATCCAAAGCCTTATGCATGCTGTGCAAATGCTCTACCACTAAGCTACATGCCCATGTAGGAATGGATTTTGTAAAATAGTTCCACTTTGCTTTTTTTCCGGAAGCCAAGTTGCTGTGGAGGTACTCTGGCTGTCAATGAGGCAGAGATTCTATCAGATTGCTACAGGGAACTGACAACTTTCAAGTTCTTGTTAAACATAGTTGGCAGTGTACGAAGAATCCACACTCTAATTTTTCTGCAAATCATGCCCACTTTATTGCTTATGGCTGGGAGACTTCTTACTATGTTTAACCCTTCCTACTTCAGAAGCTTCTTGGTGCTTGGTTTCTTTTGGAAGGCTCTTTGGCTCTGGAGTTTTTGTTTGGAAAGAGCAAGGGAAGAGACTCTTGACTCCCAAATCCTGTACTAATCCCTCCTTCTATGTTTTTGTGGCAGCCCTACTCCACAGATGCACAAGCTTCACTATAGGAGAGTATGTGCAATAAAGATTGGCTCACTAACTGTGTATGTCAGGAACTTACGCTGTTCAGTGCACAGGAATGCCTGGGAACTCTGCAAAGCAGGCAGACCAGCTGGGACTCACAAATACCTAATATTTTTGCACAAGGTCTAGCATGTAACAGATGCTCAGAATAGCTGGGTGTGGTGACTCATGCCTGTAATCTCAGCACTCAGGAGGCTAAAGTAAGAGGATATTAGGTTCAAGGGCTTCATAGTTAGACCCTGTCTCAAAAACATACAAACAAAATAACACATTTAGTGTGAATGTCACTGAAAGTTGATTTAGTACAATTGTCTCTTATCAGTGGGCATTGGTTCCTATACACTTTAAGCTCTAGATTCTTATATTATCTAATGCTCTTGTGAATGCCAAATACTGTATTAAGAAAAAATGACAAGAAAAATGTCTGTACTTAATGTCTATATTTAATATGCCCCCCCTTTTAAAAAAGTATTTGTTGGTGAGTGTTTGGTTGAATTCACAGATGTGGATGCTATATAGCTAGAGAGGTCAAATGAATATTGTATCATTCCAATGTACACTTGGTTTCAAGCTCTTGGACAGTTTCCTGGAATATCTGATTCCGTGAAAAAAACTCGGTTTGGCTTGATCAGCCCAAGCCACTTTTGAGTTGGAGAATTACCTGTATCAAAGAGAAGCTACAGTAATATAGAGAGACATGATTTCATGCCTCCTTCGTCCTCCATTTGTAGACAGTGTTTCTTTCCTACATCACTTATGGACAAAAGTGATTAGAACAGGGAGGACAGGAAAGGCAGAGATTGAGTTACACAAGACAGCTTTTTAATCTCTTTCTGTTATTTCCCCCCTAGTGTGGCTCTTTTGAAGACTGGGATGACTTCAGTCTATGATCTTCCATTGAGGAAGTTCATCAACAGATTCTGTCCTTACATGGTATAATTTTCAACTTGGCTCTTAGAAAAGTCTTACTTGGGGAATTTTCTTTCTTCCATTTGCAAATCAAAAGGCTCAATAACACCATCAAAGCAAACGCAAGATAAAATGAGTCAACAGCTTCATTGCGCCCAGTGAGAACCTTGCAAAGCTTTACCCACACAGAATCAGAACAACTTACAGCAAGCACACCTCAAACCTATGCTGTCTGTTAAGATCTCACTAAAGTATCGGTTAGAAGCAGCAGGGTATCTCAATTACAGAGCCCACTCCAACACTCCTGAGAATGCATCCCTTTGGTGATAATTTTGCTTATTTGTTCTGGTTTGAAACAGGCCCTCTCTATATATCCCCGGCTGATCTGAAACTTAGCATCCTTCCTTGCCTCAACCTCTAGGGTGCTGGGATTAAGAGTGTGTTCCATTGCACCGGGCTGGTGGTGATTTTATTTAACATGCTTCTGTGGAGTTACTTTGTTCTAAAAAAGAAATTGTTAGAGATTTGTGTAACTCAAGAATAGGCAGAACACATACAGAAAAGTCCAAAAGCATAGCAGTGTCTGAACTGTTCTGAATCCTTCTGAAGTGGAAGGGTTTTTTGTTTTGTTTCATTTTGTTCCCATTTTGGTGATTGAACTTCAGGACCTGGAAGTGCAGTTTCTGAGCTTCTTTTAATCAAGGCTAGCACCCAACCACGTTAGCTACAGCTCTACCAGCTTTCCACTAGTTTATTGGAGATAAGGGTCTCACAAACTTTCCTTCCTGGGCAAACATTGAGCCTCCATCCTTAGATCTCAGCCTTCTGAGTAGCCAGGGTTACAGGCTTGAGCCACCAGTGCCTGGCTCAGAAGCCTTCTTAAGTGAAGTGAAGCCTTCAAGGCTGACAGAAGAAAGGCCCCAGTAGGGCCTAACAAGCAGAGGCGGTGCAATCAGCTTCCAGCTGTGTAAAGCAGAGCTGGGTGGTGTGCTTCGGAGACTGTTGGGGAAAGAAGAGAGTACATACGGTGGTCTCTTTCTCCCTCCCTCCCTCTCCCTCTTTCTCCTTCCTTCCTTCTCTCTATCCTTCTTTCCTTCCTTCCTCCCTTCCTTCTCCCCCCCCCCCTCTTCCTCTCCTGCTGCTGTCCTCTCAGACTCTTCAACTGGACGGGCAGCTGTGAAATCAGTTCATGTCCTTCTCAACTCAGCTTCTATAAGTGCTTGAGGATTTTAGGGTCGCGGCACATCTTGCCAGCAGAGGAAATCTGAGTTTTGGCGCTATCTCCTGTGTGTGTGTGGGGGGGGGGGGGCGGGTGGTGGTACCTCTGTCCCCTATTCTCCTCAGGGGGCTGGCACCCAGGCCGGGGTGAGGTCAGCCGGAGGCGCCCCCGCTGGACTGTGGCCTCTTCCGGAGAGTCTGGGGGTTCGCGGGGTGGAAGGTGAGAGGGAGTTGCCGGGATCTGGGAAGAGACCAAAGGAATGAGTAATTGGAAATTCTGTAACTCAGACCCTAACCCCGTGCCCCCTGCCGCGAGGCGACGGGACTGGACGGGGCGCGGGGAGTCACGTTTCGGAGAGGGAAGTGAAATAGAGGGCGGCACCCGGGGGGACCCGTGCGTCATTGAGGGACCGAGGAGAAGCCAGCGCCGAGGAGAAGTGGGAGCGAGGAGCCGCGGGGCGGTGTCGGAGCGCGACCGGGGCGCGAGCTCCGCTTCTCTCCCGGGGCGCCCGGTGCCTGGTGCGCTCGTCCGGGTCGCAGCGCCGCGGACCCCGCTCCCGCCCGCCATGTGCCGACCCCACGCGCCCTGGCGCTGGGCGCTGGCGCTGCTGGCCCTGGGTGGCACGGGGCTGTGCCACGCCGGCCCGCAGCCCGGGTACCCCGCGCGGCCCAGCACCAGGAACAAGTAAGTGCACCCCCAAACCCAAGCGCCCTTCCCCCCCCTCCGCCCGTGCATCCCCGCTCTGGAGCTATGAGTCAGGGGACCCCCCCGCCAAAATGGGGTCCCGGGGAGACTCCGCCTCGGGGGACCCTCGGGGCGCGATCGGGGCAGGACCCCCGGGAAGGGAAAGGAACCCCGGATTCCGGGCGTCCCCGGCCCCGCTCCCGTGGCCTTTGCCATGCGTGGGGAGGGGCGCGCGCGCTCCAAGGACGCCCCGAGACCCCTCGGGCGGCGGCTTTGTTCCCGAAAGGTTCCCGAGCTCCCCGGCCCCTCGCTGGCTCCCCGCTCGGTCAGCTCGCCCTCCCTTCCCGGCCTCATTGTTCCGTTTACTGCCCGTCCTCTCCTCTCTCTCCACCCCAGGAACTGGTGCGCCTTCATCGTCAACAAGAACGTGAGCTGCTCGGTGCTAGAGGGCAGCGAGAGCTTCGTCCAGGCGCAGTACAACTGTGGCTGGAACCAGATGCCGTGTCCGTCGGCGCTCGTGTGAGTCCCGGGGTTCCAGCCAGATCTGGGGGAACCCAGCAGTTGAAAAGTTTGAGCGGTCCAGCTGGGTACCAGCCACGCTGGGCTCTGAGGATGCGCAGGAGTTAGTGGATGCACAAAGCTTCCCTCCCGTTTCCTCCCCCTCACCTCTTCCCTCCTCACCTCTCCCCTCCCTCTCCCTTCTCCTCTCCTCTCCTCTCCTGTCTCTGTCTCTCTTTCAATTTTATTACTAACGTAAGGCAGCTGAACCTAATTGGATCCATATTGTGTGTGTTTTAGGGCACACTGAAGATTCCAAAATGTATAGTGCTGAAAACAAAACAAAACAAACCCCCTAAAAACCCTTTTTCCACGTAGGATCAGTTGAGCTATTAGGCTGGCTGTTGTTCTGAGACAGGCCCAGTTTTGTTCCAAATCTACTGCGCTCTCTCTCTCTCTCTCTCTCTCTCTCTCTCTCTCTCTCTCTCTCTCTCTCTCTCTCTCTCTCTCTCTCTCTCTCTCTCTCATATCAGAGTTTTCTAAACTAGAACTCTCAGAAATAGCGTGCTCTAAAGTGTGCCTTTTCTTTTCAAGTTAGATTTGGGAAGTTACTAAAGCAGTTGTCAGGAAGGAATGGTCCTTTAAGATGAAGGGGAGAATTGCCCATCTAGTTTTGCTTATAAAGATTTTACCATCTTGTCACAAAACAAGGAGGAAGCCGGGTAGCAGAGGACAAATCCCGGGAAACCCAGCACATTGAACTGTCATCAGGAAAGGGAGGTTTTGTGTCTGTCAGAAGACAGGCAATGTGAATGAATGGCTGTTGAGGAACACGGGAGAAGGCTGAAATTGTTTTCCATGAAGAGTACATTGTTTGTCTTACAGCCCAGTTGTCATTACAGCCAAGAGCAGTCAGTTGGCAAGTGGAAGGGCAGATTGAACTTGTGCCCCAGGAAGCACCAGGTGGAAGAGTCTTAGACCTGGGGGCAGAGGTGTTATGGCCAGCCACCAGGGCTGCCTGTGGGGCCAGGATGGATACTTGCTGCTAGGCAAAAACAAAGCCAAAATAATCTCACAGATACTTAGGAGACATGTTTAGTTTCGAATACATTGAGGAAAAGGCTGAATTATGGTAGGATAGGAAGCAAGAATTTGACAGTTTGAGCGCACTCAGAAGAGAAGAATCCGTCTAGACAATTTCATTCATTTTATACAAGAACTACATTTTGTGCATTATTACTGTAACCTCAGAGATGATTTGCCGGGGGAGGAGATGCTTTTGGTTTAAAAAATGATTCGTATTATCTCAAATTATTTGAGCTGTCCAGAAGACTACATGATTTAGTTGTGTTTGATCAAGATTCAGTGAAATAGTGAGACATGGTTATCGTTGGAAAGTGAATGAGCCTTAGATCAAAGGTTAATGAAAGACAGTTGCTGTGTATTTTTGCCACCCAGGAAGAAACAACAAAATTGCTACAAAGGCAGATGTTTCTGTTGTTTTATGAAACAAAGCCAAAACTTAGTGACCTGAGTATTTTTCTTCAATAAAAAAATCACATAAACATGCTTAAGTGTATTTTTACATTTTTAGTGCTTTATTGTTAAATTTGGAATTTAAAAAAATCTACTACTTTAGTTAATTGACTTGAAAAATGTTAAAAATAGCTTCAACACTTATAGACGACCTATTCCGTTCCCCTTAGGGTTAGAAAGAGAATGTTTTGCTATATTTTACAAACATTAAATGGTCCCTACATTTTGAGGACTAAGGGATGCATGGAGAAATGGTTACTTGGAATTTCTTAGTCTCTCCCTTCCTCCCTCCATTCCTTCCTTCCTTCCATGTCTTGCAGTTTGAACTCAGGGCCTTGCACTCTCATTTGGCTATCTAGCTCAAGGTTAGTTCCCTTTCTACTTGAGCCACACGTCCACTTCCTGTTAGTTTCTGATGAAGGCTTATGGAATTGTCCGTCAATCTTCTCATAACTGGTTCCTTATAATTTGAGACATGTGAAAATGAATGGTCTTTGGCATCTTGCCCTGGGGTGAGATTTTCTGCAGTGTTTTAGGTATGGGGCTGGAGGCTAGTTAAGATGGACGGATAGAGCTAGATAGCTAGGGTGGTAGGTCAGAGTCATCCAGAATGCCACTGGCTTCTTAAAGGGCAATGGTAGGAACTCAGAGTGTTTGGGGACAGAAGTGAAGATGCAAAAGTGAGAGTGAGTTGAATGAGTTTCAAGACTGAGGGGGAATTATATTGGGCAGAAGGGTTGGATGGAGAGACTCAAATGGGTAAAAGAACAACTGAACTTAGATATAGAATCAGGCATGGGTGTGTGTAGTCTCCTTGTAGAGGCCCAGGGCATGTGCGTTTCCCAAAGGATTTGTGCAATGATGTTTGCATATAGAAAGAGTCTTAGACTCCAGATTGTAAATGTGGATATCATCATGTGAAATCAAGAGGTTTTTATGTGCACTGGGAGTAGCTGCTTTTCTGACTCTGAAAAGTATCTTTTTTTTTGCCAGGTACCCTTAGGACGTTTCATTCACATATTAGTTAATTTAATGCTAGTGATGTTTTTTGAGTGTCTACTGAGAAGAGCCATTTCCCAGTTGATGTTGGGACCAGGTTTTCTTCAAATCCAGGGCTCATGAATCTTATGGACTGCAAGGGGAAAACACTGGCTTGGTTTAGCTCACACTTTCAGTGGAGTGATGGCTTTTGAAAACATGCAACCTCTTCTGTGGACTCCACTGGTGTGGAGAGTGGCTCATGCGAACATGTACTCACAGAGGTGTGTGTACATGGTGTGTCCTGAAATTCACTTCACTATGGGCCACTTTACTACAGTGTTATTTGTCACACTGGCCCTCTCATTGTACAATTTGTTTGATTCTTTTTAACAAGACATTTGGTTGTTTAGGTTGGAAGGTGAAGTTGAGACCAGACTTCCTGACTATAATTGACCAGAAAGCTTGACCACTTCAAGATGGTGCAAAGCCCCTTCTGAGCCCAGACACCATTTTGAAACTTGTCCCTGGGGATTATGTTAAAGGCATATTTCCAGAAAAAGACGAGGAGCCTATCAATCTGTGTGTAAAGAATTGTGTACTAATGGTTCTTAACTCCTACGAGGAATACATCATCATTTAAGAATTTGAAAGTTAGGGATTTCTTCTTTTTTTTTTTTTTTTGCCAGTCCTGGGCTTGAGCTCAGGGCCTGAGCACTGTCCTTGGACTTTCTCAAGGCTAGAGCTCTACCACTTGAGCCTCAGCACCACTTCTGGCTTTTTTCTATGTATGTGGTACCAAGGAATCGAACCCGGGTCCTCGTGCATGCTAGGCAAGCACTTTAACCACTAGGCCAAACTCCCAGCCCCGAAAGTTAGGGATTTCTTTGTGTGTCTGTTTCTCTTTTCCCTATCTCCACGCCTGGGAAGTAGATGTGAGGAGGGCTGCTTCAGTAGAAAATGGTTTATCAATCTTTTGGGAATTAGGGGGGGCTTCTTAGAATGCCATTCTTACCCTTCAGTACCAAGCTTCAAGGGGGAATCTCAGGACTAGTTTTCCTGAGATCATTTTATTTCCTGCAAAGCTAGTGGTCTTTGACAATATCATTGCATTAAGGAGTTTTTTTTCCCCCTAATTGCTCATAAAAACCATACTCTCATCTAATAGCCTGTTGATAGGGCTTCTGGAATCTTTGCAGGAAAGAGGAGAGAAGTTCCTTTTTGGTTCTGAGCTAGCTTTAGATTTGGGGTGATTTGGGGTAACCTGGGGATATGATTGCCTTGGAATTCTTCCTTTGGGGTTTAGGAAGGATGATATTGTTGGAGATGAGGCTTAGCTGGGAATATCTCCCCAGAATGCTATACAAAATGCCTGGAATGAGCAATACGTGTGTGTGTGTGTGTGTGTGTGTGTGTGTGTGTGTGTGTGTATGTGTATGTGTGTGTGTTGCCCGCCCCTCTGGTAGGGTAAGGAAAAAGAGTGAAGGGTCTACTGTATCTTAACCTCTACCTCATTGCTCATGTTCGGCAAGCTGCTGGAAGAAAATGCTCCTACATCTCTCCTCCGTGCTAGACCAGGCCTTGTTTCTTTCTTTCATCATCCACGTTTCACAGGAATAATTCCAGATAGTTCCAGAATCCCCTGCCCAGCCCGACAGCTGTTATCATTCATAGCATTTGGAGGCATCTGGTCCATGGAGAGGGCATTGTTGGCCAGATTGGCCGGGGAGCTCATGGGCAAAGCCTGTGCATTCACTTTGTCTCCTGGTGCTGGGCTCTGAAGGGGATTTGAGTGCTTGGGAATTTTCTGTTTTTCACAACTCCAAACCTGGGCTTTTCTGCATCTACCCTTGTACTGCCTGTTCCTGCATGGTCTGTCTTGAATCTTGGTAGACTTTTTTCCTATTTGTTTTCTTGTTTTGCATTGTTCTGTGCATTTTAATTGAAGTATAATTTACAGAGCATAGGGGCTGGGAATGTAGCTTAGTGGTAGAGTGCTTGCCTAGCATGCATGAGGCCCTGGGTTCAATTCCTCAGTACCACATCAAACAAATAAATAAAACAATAAATAATAGAATTTCCAGAGCATAACATTTGCAACTTCTTTATTTATTTATTTGTGCTGGTCCTGGATCTTGAATTCAGGGCCTGGGCACTGACCCTTTGTTTTTTTTCACTCAAAACTTGTACTCTTCTACTTGAGCTAGGCCTTTCTGGCTTTTTTCTTCTCTTGCCAGTCCTGAGGCTTGAACTCAGGATCTGAGCCTGTGTGCTCAAGGCTAGAGCTCTACCATTTGAGCCACAGTGCCATTTCTGGCTTTTTCTATATATGTGGTACTGAGGAATCAAACCCAGGGCTTCATGCATACTAGGCAAGTACTCTACCACTAAACCACATTCCCAGCCTACTTCTGGCTTTTGTGTGATTAATTAGCGATAAGAATCTCACAGACTGGGCCGGGAGTTTGGCCTAGTGGTTAAAGTGCTTGCCTAGCATGCACGAAGACCCGGGTTCGATTCCTTGGTACCACATACATAGACAAAAAGCCGGAAATGGTGCTGAGGCTCAAGTGGTGGAGTGCTAGCCTTGAGGAAGTCCAAGGACAGTGCTCAGGCCCTGAGCTCAAGCCCAGGACTGGCAAAAAAAAACAAAAAAAAAAAGAATCTCACAGACTTTCCTACCAGTGCTGACTTTGAACGTTTCAGTCTCCTGAGTAGCTAGTATTACGGGCATAAGCCACTAGCACACTGCTTCCATTTGTCTTTTTATTTATTTATTATTATTATTATTATTATTATTATTATTATTATTATTTTGCTAGTCTTGGGCTTGAGCTCAGGGCCTGAGCACTATCCTTGGACTTTCTCAAGGCGAGAGCTCTACCACTTGAGCCTCAGCACCACTTCTGGCTTTTTTCTATGTATGTGGTACTGAGGAATCGAACCAGGTCTTCGTGCATGCTAGGCAAGCACTCTACCACTAGGCCAAACTCCCATCCCCATCCATTTGTCTTTTTAAAGTGCTTTCTTTTGTGTGTTTTAACACATATGTTAAGGTAGGTAATGGCCACCACAATTCAATATGGAAGACTTCATGGGCCATGTGGTCTCCATGGCAAAGGCTCAAGTCCACCATCAGGGAAAGCAGGTGTGCTGGCTGGCTCCACAGCCCCAGAGCCACGGAATGCTGAGATGGAACCAACTGGTGGATATCAGGTTCTTTCCCCTGGGGCTGTTAAGAATGGAATCTCTATGAACAGTCAGAGGCCGGTGGCTATGGGCACACTTCTCTTGGTAGTTCTCTGGATTTATGGTCTATTCCCCTACTTTTCTCTCAAGAACAGTTTGGAATTCCAATGTCAGATGTTTTTAAATCAGTGCATTAGCACTGTTGGCCTTAACATTGCTAATTAGGATTCTAAACTCAAGCTGATGTTCACTCAGACCCGCTGTGGGGGAGGACTGCGCCAGATGCTTGAATCCCTGTGCCCAGAGCCTGGGCCTGGCACTCCAGAGAGCAAACATTCAATACTAGGACCTCACCCCGAGGGGGCTGGCCTCCACCTTGTCCCCTCTGGAGGCAAGTTTGGGGCCCAGTTTGTGGGGTATATTAGGGAGGAAAAGGGATAAGGAGAAGGTAGAGCAAGTCTGGGGATCCCTACGCACCTCCCTTCCTCCAGAGTGCAGCCTGGGTCTGCGCCTCTCTGCCTGGCTGGCCCACCCTTCTTGCTTCCCAGGAGGATGCTGGAGACACCCCAGCCCTCCCACCCGCTGTGGCCATGTTCAAGCCATTCCCCAACCCCTCGTGCAAAAAAAAGAAAATTCCTTTCTCTCTCTGTGTCTATGTCTCCCTCTGTGTCCTTCTCTGTCTCTCTGTCTCTCAGTCTCTGTCTCTCTCTTGTGGGTCATGGGGCTTGAACTCAGCCTGGGCACTGTCCCTGAGCTGTTCAGCTCAAAGCTACCGCTCTATCCTTGAGCCAAGCCCCACTTCCTATTTTCTAGAGGTTAACTGGAGATAAGAGTCTCAGGTCCTTTTGTGCCTGGGCTGGCTTTGAGGCTTGATCCTCAGACCTCAGCCTCCTGAGTAGCTAGGATTACAGGCATGAGTCACCCCACCTGGCTAAAAAAATCCCTTTCTCTTAAGGAAACACTTCATCCACGTGCTGGCTCTCCCCTCCAACTTGCAGCTTTGGGTGGGAAGCTAGACAAAGGAAGTGGTTTCCTCCTGGTGGTTCAGGGCGTAGGAGTCATAGGAGGGAGGGTGAAGGAACAAGTTGAGCTGAGACAATCAGCTCTTTGGCCTGCTTCTCTGAAATCTAGAATCTAAAATCGCACAGGGACAATACTAGGAAGGAGAAGCATTATCACTAAATTAAGAGACTAGATGGTGGCTTGTTCTAATCCAAAGTTGAGTCTGTCTCAAATGAATTTTGTTGTATTTACTGTTCATTTCACAAGGATGTCCCTGTCTGCCTATCTGTCTGTTTACCTATCTACCTACCTACCTACTGGATCTCATTATGTAGTCCAAGCTGTCCTCAAGCTCTCAAACTTACCATCCTCCTGTTATTCTAGTGACTGCTGGGATTATGGGTGTGCGCTTCCACTCCCGACATGCATCTTTGTTTTGACTTACCATTTATCCCCCAAACCCTGGTCAAGAATGCACTCACTTAGCCAGGAGCTGGTGGCTTAAGCCTGCAATCCTAGCTCCTTAGGAGACTGAGATCTGAGGACTGTGGTTCAAATCCAGCCCAGGCACTGAAGTCTGTGAGACTCTTATTCCCAATTAACCACCAGAAAACCAGAAGTAGCGTTGTGGCTCAGGTGGTTGAGCTAAAAAGCTCAAAGACAGCACTCAGGCCCAGAGTTCAAGCCACATGACTGACAAAAAAAAAAAAAAAAAAAAAAGCGCCAACCTGGGAAGGAAAGTCTGTAAGACTCTTATCTGCCCAAAGAAAACTACCCAAAGAAAATTTCGATATGGAGCTCTGGCTTATGTAGTAGAACTCTAGCCTTGAGCAAAAGAAGCTAAGAGACAGTACCCAGGCCCCAAGTTAAGTCCCAGGACTAGCACCAATAAAGGGAAGAGTTTTTCCACTCTTGAAAATGGAACCAGAAGTAGCCAGGTATGTGACAAGGGCTCCCTGCCAGGATCCAGTCAGATTCTGTCAGTCCCTGGGCTGTGACTGCATCAGCATTGTCTGCCTGTCTTTACCTGCCTTCCTCCGTGCCTCTCTTTCCTTCTTCTATATGAATTCTTGTCTCTATTAGTTCTTCTTTACTTTTTTTTTTGTCAGTCCTGGGGCTTGAACTCAGGGCCTGGAGCGCTGTCCCTGAGATCATTTTACTCAAAGCTAGAATTCTACCACGTTGAGCCACAGCTGGTGGTTAACAGGCGATGAGTCTCACAGACTTTCCTGCTTGGACTGCTTTGAACCTCCATCCTCAGATCTCAGATCTGTATTATTTCTTTTAAAAAATTTCATGAGGGCTGGGAGTTTGGCCTGGTGGTAAGAGTGCTTGCCTAGCATACATGAAAACCTGGGTTCGATTCCTTGGTACTACATACATAGAAAGAGTGGGAATGGTGCTATGGCCCAAGTGGTAGAGCTCTAGCCTTGAGAAAAAAGCCCAAGGACAGCGCCTAGGCCCTGAGTTCAAGTCCCAGGACTGGCAAAAAAAAAAAAAAAGTAATAATAAATTCTTACAAGCTGGAGAAGGAACAGGGAGGGGTCCGCAGGCAGCCTGTCCTGTGGGGGCAATGTAGACTGGAAAGTCAGGAATTTACAGCAGGTGTTGTCCTGGATTCTGTTCCAAGATATCTGTAATTTGTAGATTCCAGGGGAAGAAAACCTGCCTAATGGCCTCTCTCTCCTCTCTCCCCTCTCCTCTTTTCCCCCCTTCCCTCCTCTCCTCTCTTTCCCGCCCCTCTCCCCCTCTCACTTTTGCCCCAAACATGTAAGACTAAGAGAAAAAGTTCTCCAAGGACTGACATTTCCAACCATTTAAAGTTTTCAGAACTGCTAAGAAAAAATGCTAGCTGATTCTGAGCGTGCATATAGTTCGGGAAGATTGCCCCCCCTTGAAAACACTCCCCCGCCCCCACCCCCAGCTGCCCTTGGAGCCTAGCTCCTTGGTGTTCAAGGTGTTGGGGAAGGCCAGGACACCTGGCCCAAGAGCCAGGAAGCCGTGTGTCGGCTGTTGAGTCTCCTCCTTCCCAGACTTCTTTTTTATTTTTTTTTTGCGGGGGAGGGGGGCTCCCCAGTTGTACCTACAAATCCTAGATCTTCCAAGTTGGTCTCTCCAGCTCCTCCCTCACCCAGGTTTCCAGCAGTATTCCAGTCCTGCAAGGAGCTTAGGAAAAGAACCCCATGCTTTGGAACTTTGTTTCCCCCTTTGTGGGGGAGAAAGCTGTACAGGATTGAAATAGAATGGCGGCTGAAGGAAAACAATTTGATTCTAGTTCACGTGTGCTTCATGGTCTTGATCTGCCGCTATCCGCAAGCAAGCGCTTGCACGTGTTTTCATTCTGGAAGAGCCAGAAAAGGGAAGTGGGCGTGGCCTCCTCAGGGAGCTGCCAATCACAGGGGGAGACAAGGGACAAGAGGGAGGGGCAACCTCTTTTTTTACTTCCACCCCTCCACACCAAGTCGGCCTTGAGTGGGGTGGCGATCTGTTCTGGAAGAGGTGAGGAGATTTGGCTTTGGCCTTAGCTTCCCCCACCATCCTGGATTTCTGGCAAGTCACTGGGCCTCTGGGGGCCATTTTCCTCTGGTGACAGCCCTAGAAGAGCTGGGGGGGGGGGGGAAGGCAGCCTGGGGACTTGCAGAATGTCTGCTAGCACTCACGGGCTTCTCAAAATGTTGCTTTGCTAAGGTTTTTATTTTTGAAAGCTTTGACTTGGAGAAAGACTGGAGTGCTAAAGATAACGGACTAATTTAGTGACCTGTGATAACTAAGGAAATGGCGTGCTTGAAATCAACTTTTAAAACTTACTGGACAAGGAGTAGGCTGTGGTGGGGACGCCCCCCTCCTGTACAGCTAGTACTAAGGAGGCTGGGTGTCAAGAGCAATGTGGGTTCAAGGGCAGCCTGCATTGCATAAGGAGATCAGCTCAATAACCAAATTTAAAACAAACGAACAAACAAACATGAAACTAAGATGGCTGGAAGCAGGGCAAGGTAGAATTTCCCTTAGAAATGTGTGCTAATAATTACGTTGATGACAACAGATGCTCTAGGTGTCATTGGGTCTTGTGTGTGCATGCACCCTAGTACTGGGACTTGAACTTGGGTCTCTTTCTTGGCTTTTTGGCTCAAGCCTGGTGCTCTACCACTTGAGCCACCACTTGAGCCACATCTCTATTTCTGGCATTTTTTTAAAAAAATACAAGTCTCAGTTTTGTCTGCCTCAGCTGGCTTTGAATCTCAATACTCAAGTCTCAGCTCCCTGAACAGCTAGGATTACAGCCATGAGCCACCAGTAGCCAGTGTGTATTTCTTGCTGTTTCTGCAAGTGTTCAAGCAAGAGAAGTTCAATAGAGATGGCTAGGATGTTTGTGGAGATTAACTAGGAAATTGCTTACTCAACCACTGAGACATTTCCTTAATTCTGTGTGTGTGTGTGTGTGTGTTCTGGGGATTGAACCCAGGGCCTTGTGTATGCTAGCCACTGAGCTTTTAGGGGGAAAATAGTCCCCTTCCACATGTGGACAATCATCTTAAAATGACTCATGTTTGCTGAGCATGAATGATGCCATAGATAGTGTGTACAGCAGTTACACAATATTTTACATACTGTTAAAAGCTAATGTCGATAACCGTGCCAGTATCAGGATGACTTGATGCTTTTGTCCCTCAAATGTTCTGATTTATTGCTGGCTGCATTACTTTTGAGTTTTTTAAACTGCTTCCTTTCTTGGTGAAGCAGTTTTGCTAGGCTTGAAAACCATGGTGAGCCACTTTGTTCCATGGCAGAGGCATGCATGGCATGTCTTTATAAAGCACATGTCTCCTGGTCCCCTGGCCGGTGGTGAGGGGATCCACGGGGGCCAACAAAACTCGGCAATCCATTTTCCCCTTTCCTTCCTGGTTTAAAGGAGCCATGAAAGAGAGAAGAGGGTTTGAATGAACCAGATTTCTGGTTTGCAAATGCCATAGAAGGCAAACTACTTAGGGTGTGTCCTGAGAAAATAAGCCTACAAATGGATACTTTGCCATGTCAGCATTTTAGGATGATGGGTTTCTTACGGGTTTGGTTAAGAGAAAGTTGGTTAAGGGGAAGAGGGCGGGCAGTGCTAAGATTCACGGGATTTCCCAGTGAACTTTCTCTGGTGAGTGAGCAGGGTCTGTGGGTTGGGTGGCTGCATCAGGTTATCTGTTAACACAGACGTGCTGTGGTCCATTTTAAACCACACAAGTGGGTGACACTTGCCTGCCTGCAAGTTTTCTCCATGTCTGCTCCACTGGGATGCTGGAGGATCATGAGATAAGGACTTAAAAATGTCCCCTCATTGTTGGTGGGGGCCAATTCTAAGCTTATTTTTTTGCTAACAGAAGCTTTTCCACGGATCTTGAAGAGGGAGGGTGAGAATTGTGATTTCGACAGAGCTAGAGGGCGGGGGTGGGTTTTGCAATCCGGCCCTTCGTGGAGATGACTTGTCTCCAATTTTAAAAAGCCTCTAGCCCAGAGCTCTTTAAGTGCTGCTGTTTGTTGTTGTTGTAATTTTTCTTTTTTGGGAATGCTGAAGATGGGAATCCAGAGACTCCCTAACCCCCCTCACAGGCTATGTGAAAGGAGGTCTTGGGCAGGAAGCTCACTGACAGCTCTTCCTATTCCAGTCATCCCGCAGTCAGCCTGCAAGGCTGACAGTGTGCAGACTCAGCTCCAGTGGGAGGGGCTTAGGGGCTCTTCAGGACCTTCCAGGATGAGTGTGCAAATCCTAACCAACACTGGTTACACCATCTTCTGTCCACTCACTGGAAATAGGGGGTGATTTGGTTCCCACCGGAAATAAGTGTAAGACAAAACGGGGCTGAAGCAAAGCAGAAATGGCAACTTCCCAACCCCAGCTGACAATCTCTGCCAATGCCAGCCATCCCAATTGGCGGTCACTGCGTCTTTATCTTCCCTGGTTTTTTTTTTTTAAATTTCAATCTGCTGTGTAGCCCAGGTGCACCTTGAACTCAGGTTTTCCTGCTCAGGCCCTTTAGGGTGTCGCGATTACACCTGGCAACACAGTGATTGCTTTTTGTCGGTGCTGAATTTAGGGCTGAATCCTAATGGTGCTTCCTAAGCAATCGCTCTGCCACCTGAGCTGTGCTCCTTTCTGAGTGGTGATGTTCTGGCTTTGCATGCTGGCCAGTGTAGGCAGCAGTCCTCATACTTGTGCTCCCCTGTGTTACTGGAGTGCCCACTGCTCCCTTGCCATTGTGCTTCCCCCATAGCTGGGGTAACACTCGCTCCTCGCCATACCCAGCCAATGGTTGGGAGGGGGAGACCTGGACATTTTTTTTGTCCCGGGGGCCTCCAACCATTTTCCCCAGTCTCTAAGTAGCTAGGGTTATATAGGCTTGGGCAATGAGAAGGATGACTTTGTTTGTTGTAAACAAAACGCACATATACAACGTTTTCCCTTGTTGCTGGGAGTTGAATCCAAGGCCTTAGCCATGCTAGGCAAGTGCTGTAGCACTGAGCCACACCCTCTGGTTGTGTTCTCCAAATGCTGTCTTCTTCATGTTTTTTTGAGGACTATTTTCCAAAACATTGGCAATTTGAAGGACATTAAGAACGTTTTGACTGTTTTCCTTACTGGTTCCAATAATGGTACAAAAATCAGCATTCAACACCTGAGTGGTGGACAGACAAAAATATCTGTATCTAACACATTAAACCCACACTGTATTGCCAGGCCACGGCCCTAGCCAGGTGTGGAGACTGAACAATACTTAGATGCAGAGACATATAGTTACTAATCAATGGCTTTATTGATATATACAGATATATATAGTTATTAAACAATATCTGTATGCAAATGCATATAATTCTTACACAGCTTTAATTTAGTTAAGCATTATATACTGGACATCATGTATCTTAATATTCCAATATGTGAGCATGTGTCTGTAAAATCAACATTGCAGGACTGGGAGTTTGGCCTACTGGTAGAGTGCTTGCCTAATACTCAATTCCTTGATATTCAGTTTCTAATATTCAATTCCTTGATACCACATACATAGAAAAAGCTGGAAGTGGTGCTGTGGCACCACTTAAGTGGTAGAGCTCTAACCCTGAGAAAGCCCAAGGACAGTGATCAGGCCCTGAGTTTATCCCCAGGACTGACAAATAATAAAAAAAACAACACTGCAACCAACTTAGCATGTCCTTTACCCCTTCCCAGTCTCCTCACCCACCTCTGTGGCCACCTTCCCCCCCCCCCCTCAACCCCTCCCTGGGAACCCTGGAGCTGCTTTCCATTACCATAGATTGTCTTGCATTTTCTAGAGCTGCCTTAAATAGTGTCACCTGGTAGACATCTTTCTTGGCTCTGGCTTACTTCATTGAGCAGAATTACTCTTGAACCACCATCTAGACCATCTCTACTTGATATCATCTGTGTCCAGCAGCACACTTGTGTGTGCACATACCCTCATTTGTGCGTACACTATTGCATTGTAGCTGACAAGTTCAGGTGAATTTGAATGTGGAATACTATGATTTTTCTGAACTCAAAAGTGTGTTAGGATTTTTCTCGTGAACAGCTGAGATGGTAAATAGAAAGCAGATGTCGAACACGAGATAAGCCACAGTAGAGAAAAACAATCACATTTCCCGTTCCCAGTCCTGGCAAGCGTTAAAGATACGTAAGGACTATAAGCTATTTGGTAGAAAGCTCAGTACAGTTTCAAGACGTAAAATTTGAAGCCTGTTGGTTACTTGGTTTTATTAAGCAACTATTTTGGTGCAAGGCCTGTGTCTGACCCTCACCCCTCCGAAGTTCATGTCCAGCTGATGAAATGAGCCAAATAGAAATAATTATAACATGTAGGAATGAGAATCGCAATAAGAAACACAAGATGTTTGGGATATTGAGAACTGGAGGAGATTTGTAGCCAAGAGGAATCTGAGAACTTGCTTGGAAGTGGTGACGATTATGGCTGGGCTTTGAAGGAAGGTTCTAGTTGAATATATGCAGATGTGGGGGCCAGCATAAGCCAAGCAATGGGAGCCAGAACCAAAAGGGAGGAAGTGAAGGACAATAAATAAGGTGTTGGTCAGCTGGATTGTCCTGAGGGTTGTAAAGGACAAATTTGTTCCAGACTTTTCCTGCGTGGGTGTGAGTCAGAGTGTGTGTATATGTATGTATACCTGGGTACATACCGGTACTGGTGCTTGAACTCGGGGCTTGAGCACTGTCCCTTAAATTGTCCCTCAAGATTGTTGCTGTACCACTTGAGCCACACCTTGTGACTTTTTGGTAGTTAATATGTTTCTTGCCTGGGCTGGCTTTGAACCATGATCCTCACCTGCTCCCAGTGAGTTAACTCATTTTACCTTGATTATCTTTACTTGGGAAATGTCCTCTTTCCAATAAAATCACCATCTGTGGTATTGGGGGACTGGACTTCCAATACTTTGGGGAAGCAATTCAAATCCTTATGACATGTCTGGTCCATGGGCCTGGTTTACATAGTGTAAACCCTTGATTTCCTTCTTACCAGTAGGAAGCTACAGCCAAATGCCTTGTATCCCAAAGCAGTTGAGAGAAGGTGGGGTGGGTGGCTACTGGTGGCCCAGAACAAGAAGAGAAAGCAGCACCTAGAGAGTGCTTTGAATCTGAAAGGAGGGATGGCACAAACAGACTATGGCAAGGAAACCCAGGGAGAATGGACTATGGGATTATTGTGACTTTTGCCAGAGAATCTGAGGAAGGGAAGGAAAGGAAACAAAAAGTTGCCTGCGTTCTGGTTCCTCTTGAGTATAACTCCCTAGGAAGCAGTGTGTGGTGGGCCTCACAAGTGAGCAAGCTGAGAGCCCTGGCCTGCAGACTGTGGGATCTGGAGGGTGAGTTCATTAGGGAGTGACTGGGAGATGGCTGTGTGATTCGGATTCCAGGAGTGAGGAAGCAGAGTGGAAGCTGGAGAAGTGGAGTAATTTACAATTTGGAGGGAAGTTGCCTACAGCAGTGATTTTTTTTTTTCCCTCTCCCCGCCCCTTCAGATCCTTAGAAACAAGAGCACCCACCCTTCTGATTATTCAGCAGCATCATTGGCTTAGCCCTGTGGAACACACCACCCTCCCCCTCCTCCCCCTTCTCTCTGCCCTCCCCCCTCTCCTCCCCATTTTAGCATAGTGACTTGGTGTGGAGATGTCTCCCCAAGTGAAGTGGACTCCCTAGAGCACAGTCTGAAGCTATATTTCATGAGGCTGGATGCAGCCAGCACTTAGATTATGATCTCATTTTCAGCAATGCAAGTTTGCTCACAGAGGCTTCCAATCTTCTAGCAAATCCAAGAATAACAATTCCACTATCTATTGCAGCCTGGTTGGGACTCAGCCTTGTAGCTGAGTTGCCCTGGGTCTCTCTCATCTCCTCCTCTAGGATGGTGGAATTATTTTTCCTTGTGGGATAAGGAGATGGTTAATTGAAGGGGAAGATCTATCATTACATGATCTGATCAGGGAAAAATAACTTGGAGGCAAAAAAGAACTTTAGCTTTTGAAATCTTAAGTGCTTAAGGAAATAAAGAAGGGAGGGAAAAATAAGCAGCTTACTGTTGTGGTTTTTTCCCCCAAAGTATATCCTTTGTGCTCAGAAACAGTCTTCTGTTAGTATATCTTTGTTCTGAACACAATGCTTTGGTCTATGATTTTTTTTGCCAGTCCCAGGGCTTGAACTCAAAGCCTAAGTACTGTCCTTGAACTTTCTCAAAGCTAGAATTCTACCAAGAGTCACAGCACCACTTTTTTTCTATGTATATGGTACAAGAAATCAAACCTGGGTCTTCCTGCATACAAGACGGGCACTCTACCCCTAGGCCAAACTCCCAGCCCTGATCTGTTTTTAAATATATATATACATATATATGTATATATATACACATACACATATATACACACACACAAAACTTACACTATATATTTGTATACAAAATTATAGTGTGATCTGATTTTAATTGAGCTGATTAATCTGGTAGAGTCATGAAATATTTTTATGCGGGAATAGTTCCCCAAGTTTTCTAGCTTTTACAGTCTAGATGGAGTTCTCCTAAACAGTAAAGTCAAATGTTTTAGATTTCCTTAGTTCCATGTTACTCTCTATTCAGAGATCTAATTAAAAATGTGTAATGTAGCAGAAAAAGTGAATTCCGATTTCTGCATGTGTGCTTGAAGCTGGAAGGAGGCCCCTGGACTCTTTCGGTTTAACTGGGCGGGGACTTTTCTAGAACTGGAATGGTGCCACTGACCTGGGAGAGGCATCACACTGTACAGATTGCCTTTTGTCCCTCATGTGGGGCTGAATGGCTGGATTCTGACTGTCAGGAGGACAGGGGTTCACATGAAGGAATTCTGCAGCTGGAGGCAGACACTTTCTATCTTCAATGTCATTCCAAGATCACCCCTGATTTCTAACGTGCCAGACTTGTTTCCGTACTTTCAAATGTGCAACTACATCTGCATTTGGCAGAGTGTCAACAAATATTAAAAGCTTATTTATTCATTCATTGACAATTAAAAAAACCCACACCCAAACCAAAAATAAAACACTTATCATGAGAGATTCCTAGAAAATCAATCCATTGTTTTACTAGTATCTAAATGAGAATTGGAAGACTAAAGTTGATGAAAGTGAATTACTGTGCAAAAAGGAAGGGAATTGTGAGCTAGACTACAATCTGAATGCCGTTTGCACATATCATAAAGAAAAATGAGCCAGGCGCAGAACAAATCCAGAGATCCTACTTACACGGCTGCTTTGGTTAGGCTGGTAGCGGGATGAAGAGCTAGTAGTTCACGTGGACAGTTGGGGAAGAGTAGGATGTCCTGGAAGGCGGTGCTGGGGCTCACGCCTGTGATCCTAGCTACTCAGGAGGCTGAGACGAGAGGATCTAGGTTTGAAGCTAGAGCTCTGTAAAGAAAGTCTGTAAGGCACTTGCCCCCAGAAAGCTGGGCGTGGAGCTGTGGCTCAAGTGGTTGAGTGCTAGCCTTAGGCAAAGCCAGCTGAGGAACCTCACCCAGGCCCCGAGTTGAAGCTTCAACCCTGGCACCAGAAAAGACCTCCTGGAGTCACAGCAGTCAGGCTGTGCGGCCATGTCCGTGGACCTCACATCGAACTGGCATTAAAAATGACCAAGGCGGGCTGGGGTGTAGACTAATGCTACCGTATTTGCCAAGAAGGCCACAGGCCCTGGGTTTAATTCCTCAATGTCAAAAATGAGCGAAATGGGTAAGACACTGGGTGCCATGCAGTGTGGACTTTAAAAAGTCAGTTACTAGCCAGGTAATGATGGCTCACACCTGTTCTCCTGGCAGCTCATGAGGCTGAGATCTGAGGCTTGCAGTATGAACATTTCTGCCTGGTTTAAGCAGACAATCTCTGATTAAGCAGCAAAAATTGGAAGTGGGGTTGTAGCTCAACTGGTAGAGCACCAGCCTTGAGCCAAAAAGCCAAGTAAGAATGGGAAGCCTTTTACACACAGCCACACTAGTGGCTGGCCTATACCACTGCTCCATGGAAACAAGTAGCTTCCGAACACTGGATGGCCTGCCCGTTCTGGTGAACAGTTGGCATCCCACTGACATGAGTTGACATGACTTCTTCTGGGGAAGTCCTTCCTAGGTGGTTTCTCCACCATCTTCCTTTGCTCTGCTTAGTGAAAGTGCACACCTTGAGTGAAGCCAGAACAGGCAAGGTTATTTGGGCAGGCTATTGAATGGACAGAAGAGAGCTTACTAGAAAATGCCTTCTTGGGAGATCCCAGGTCAGTGGGTCCTAGAACAGCACTGGGCTTTTGATTTGTGCAGTTTTTAA
Organism: Megascapheus bottae; assembly: GCF_031878675.1. Classification (NCBI taxonomy): domain Eukaryota; kingdom Metazoa; phylum Chordata; class Mammalia; order Rodentia; family Geomyidae; genus Megascapheus; species Megascapheus bottae. The sequence goes on from NC_143527.1 coordinate 39,662,136, forward strand.
GTGCTGCATTCAGCAACAATCTTGTCAGCTCTGTCTAGAATTGTCTGTGTTGATGGAGATCTTCACGCTCCTAAGTCCTCAGTCATGAGTACTGTTATCTACACAGGAAACATAAAACCTGAGTGATAGGTCCTTCCTTCCTTCCTTGCTTGCTTTTGGCTGGTGCTTTACCAGTTGAACTCAACCTCCTCTTTGGCTTTTTGCTGGTTAACCAGAGAGGAGTTTTGTGGATTTGTCTGCCTGGGCTGGCTCTATGCCTTGATTTTCAGATGTCAGCCTCCTCAGTAGCTAGGATTATAGGTGTGAACCATTAGAACATCTGACTGGTTTAGGTGGTTGTGTGTTTGTATGTGCACATGCGCACGAGTCTAGGGCTTGAATTTGGGGCGTGGATGCTTTCCTAAGCTTTTATGGACAAAACTATTGGTTGAGTCGGTTTGATGTCTAGTTTTTTGGTGGCTAATGGGACATGAAAATTCAGACTTTCCTGCCTATGTTGTGATCCTCAGATCTCAGCTTCCAGAGTAGTTAGGATTACAGGCCACCACTCCCAGGGTTATTTTGTGTATGCGTGTTTGTCTGCACACATACATGCTGACCCTGTGGCTTGAACTCGGGGCCTGGGCGCTGTCCCTGAGCTTCTGTGCACAAGGCTAGCTCTCTATCACTTGAACTACAGCACTATTACTAGCTTTTTGGTCATTAATTGCAATTAGTCTAATTGACTTTCCTGCTCTACCTGGCTTTTAACTGCAAACCTCTGATCTCGGCCTCCTGAGTAGCTAAGATTATAGGCATGAGCTACCACTGGCTGGCTTAATTTAGTTTTAATTACTGTAAATTACATAGCCACAAGCATGAAAAGTAGCTGCCAGGCTGTGGACAGGCTCACTCTGGTGTATGATTTCTGTGCAGCCTGTGATGCAGCAGAGGTCTGAGGCTCTAGAGTTGGCTCTAGGAAGATGCACACATATAGCCACTTAGGTTTGACTAGAGGGCAAGTGAGAGTTATGATAACGGACATTGAAGTTGTCTAGACTTTGGCAAAAGCAGATATAGTACTATTGGTTTATTAATCATTGATTCAGTTACTGAGCGCCTACAACAGGGAAGACACTTCTTTTAGTTGAGTTTAGATATGTTTGTTTGAGATAGCCCAGAATTTGAGATCTTCTTGTCTAAGCCTTCTGAGGTTCTGGGATTCCAGGCAAGTATCACCATGCCCAGCCACAATATACTATTTAGTACTAAAATCTATTGGGGATATAGTCAGCGTAGTGCTTGCCTTGTATGTGAGGCCCTGGGTTTCAACCCTAGCACTGAAAAAAAATCAAGCTATGAAAAAATCAGGAGGCCAGGAGTTTGGCCTAGTGATAGAGTGCTTGCCTAGCATGCATGAAGCCCTGGGTCCGATTCCTTAGTACCACATACACAGAAAAATCCAGAAGTATGCCTATGACTCGAGTGGTAAGAGTGCTAGCTTGAGCAAAAGTTCCCAGACCCTGAGTTCAAGCCCCAGGACGGGCCAAAAAAAAAAAAAAAAAGGAACCACAAACGCATATTGCTGAGTGAAGGGGGCCAACTCAGGAAGTCTGTATGATTTGAACTGTGATATCCAGGAAAGGCGAAGTTAGGGACATGGAAAAAATCAGTGGTTGCTAGGGGAGGAGAGACAAATACCACTCAGGAGACTTGAGGGCCATGAACTACCTTGCTATGATACAGTAATAGCAGAAAAACGTTATTCTGTACATAGAATGTGCACCACCCAGAATGAACCCCAGTGCCAGCTGTGACCTTGGAGGATGGTGATGAAGCTGTCGTGACAGCGTGCTATCCTGGTGGGGAGTAGATGGGAAGTCGCTCTTCCTTGACTCAATTTTGCTATGGACTTAAACTGCTTTTTAAAAACATGTATTTAAGGGCTGGAAATGTGGCTTGGTGGTAGAGTACTTGCTAGCATACATGAAGTCCTGGGTTCAATTCCACAGTTACCACATACACAAAAAGCTAGAAGTGGCACTGTGGCTCGAGCGATAGAGCAAAGGAAACTCGGACAGTGCCCAGGTCCTCAGGTCAAGCTCCAGGACTGGCCAAAAGCAAAAAACCCACAGACGTATATTAAAGCCAGGTGATGGTGGCTCATGCCTACAATCTAGCTACTCCAGGGGCTGAGAATTGAGGATTGCAGTTTGAAGCCAGCCCAGGCAGGAGAGAGGTAGACTTGTAAGTCTTATCTCCCGTTAACCTGGACACTCGAGAAATGGAGCTGTGGCTCAAGTGGTGGAGTGCTAATTTTGAGTGAAAAAGCTCAGGGTCAGTACCCAGGCCAAGCTTAGCCCCAGGATCACAAAATAAAAATAAGACAATGTATTTAAAGCCAGGCACTGGTGACTCACACCTCTCATCTGATTACTCAGGAAGTGGGTCTCAAGGTACAAAGCCAGTCAGGGCAGAAAAGTCTGACTCCTCATACTACTCTCTGTATAACTAGCAAAAAGTTGGAAGTGAACTTCTGGCACAAATGGTAAAGCTTTGAGTGAAAAAAGCCAAGTGAAGTGCAAGGCCTAAGTTCAAGCCCCAGCAATGGTGCACGCGCACACGTGCACACGTAAAATGTATTTAAAGGAGGTTTTTAAAATGAGAATGTTGAGTGAGCAACACTAAGAGGAATTCCTCCCCTGAGGACCCTGGCTGATGGAGTGAGTCTGCACCTGCTGGGACTCACGGGAGAAATCTTTCAGGCTTCAGCAAGGACACCCCTGAACTCCCGCTTATCTTTCCTATACCTCTTCTCACCTCCTTCCTTTCCACCAGGCTGCACCCATCTGGTGCATCAATGGGGTGCTAGGTTTATAACCCTCCAACCTCCCCCCAAGAGGGTTTCTAGGAAGTGGGGGTGTGCAGGAGCTGGTGACGGGGTGGCAGGGCCATGGCTGTAGGTCACCTAAGTGTCACAGCCCTGAGGCCCTGTGCATGTCCCCAGCAGCTGTGGCCAGGGTTTTGCAGTGGACAGGGTGTTATGGCGCCACTTGAGCCTGGGAGGGGAGCCAGGCCTATGGCCTCCCACCCTGCTCCCTGTCCAGTTCTTTGGCTGTGGTCCCTTGGCTTGGAGGAATTGTGCTACGTGCAGTGAACAGGTGTGTCTCGTGTTCTCCCGGGCTGGGGACATTTAACTACCCTGCCCCGTCTTTGCTACCCTGTGGTTGTTGATTGGTTGGTGTGGTAGGCAGACACTCCACTACTCCAGCCGGTCTTAGCCCTGTGTGGTGCTCAGGTCTGGAGAATGTTGACTGACCACGCATGACGTCTCCTTAGGAGTTTTGTTGTGTGGGTTTGGAGGGGGGTGTTACAGTTTTGCTCCTTGCGTAGACAGGTTTCTGTTGTAGAGCCAAGGTTGACCTTGAATTCACAGTCCTTGGCCTCTGCCGGGGATTAGACATGCACCAGCACTCCAGGCACACCTGGAGAGTGCAGAAAAGGGCGAGAGAACCCCTGTCTCCACCAGCTACCTTACCGGGGATGGGTAAAGACTGGCTTTTACTTGGGGCAGTTGGGAGTGGGCCTTGGGCCTTCATGCCAAGCAAGTGCCCTAAAGTTGAGCCTCCAGCTGCTTCTGGCAGCGTTCATGAGTTCGAGGTTGCAGAAAGATGGGTGGCTTAAGTGGAGCCTCAATGGCCCCATGTTCGTAAGAAACTGATTTCTGCTAGGATAGGCCACAGCTTGTGGACCTGGACGGCTGCGGTGTATTGACCTGGGCTTCCCACCCAGGGGGGGCCTTCCCCACCCAGGGGGCCTGAAGGCGGAGCAGGGCTGTCACTGTGGGATGGAGAAACCCCTGCAGCGGCTTTCTCAGGCTTGGAGGTGACTGCTTGATGGTTCCCAGCTGTTGGGTGAAAGCTGGATGCCTCCCCACACAGCATTTGCTGTGTCAGGAGCTGTGGACCTGAACAGCACATGGGGAGGTGTGTGTGGGGGAGGCGCAGACCCAGGGACTTGATGGAAGGAAGAGCTCGCTCCAAAACATCATCCCCTCTCCCCCCTCCCCTCCCCTTCTCTCCCCCTCCTCTCCCCTCCCCCTCTCTCTCCTTTCTTTTCCTCTCTCCCCTTCTGCTCTCTCCCCTCCTTCCTTCCCTTCTTCCATCCCTCCCTTCCTCCTCCTCCCCCTTCCCTTCCTCCTCCTCCCCCTTCCCTTCCTCCTCCTCCCCCTTCCCTTCCTCCTCCTCCCCCTTCCCTTCCTCCTCCTCCCCCTTCCCTTCCTCCTCCTCCCCCTTCCCTTCCTCCTCCTCCTCCTTCCTCCTCCTCCTCCTTCCCCTCCTCTTCCTTCCCCTCCTCCTCCTCTTCCTTCCCCTCCTCCTCCTCTTCCTTCCCCTCCTCCTCTTCTTCCTTCCCCTCCTCCTCCTACTTCCCCTCCTCCTCTCTTCCCTCCTTTTCCTCCTTTCCTTTTTGTGCTGATCTTGAGGCTTGACCTCAGGGCCTACTCCCTGTTCTTTAGCTTTTTTGCTCAAGGCTGATTCTCTACCATCTGAGCCACATGTTCACTTGTGGCTTTTTGCGGGTTAATTGGAGGTAAGAGTCTCAGACATCCCTGGCCAGGCTGGCTTCAAACCGAACGCTCATCTGCAGATGAGCTGGCCCAGGTGCACCCGCCTTCTCACCGTGTTCTCACAGCTTCTCCAGAGGGGCTGGCTGGGTTTAATGCGCTTTCTTTACGCATCCAAGGATTCCTTGGGTAGTGGGGCGGATAAGGCTTGACAGGGCTTTCCACCCTTTGGGGAGTCTTCTGGAGCGTGCCCAGGCTGCCTCTGCGTGCTGGGAGGACCGGGTGAGGTGGGGCGAAGCTGGGGCTTAATTCCAGTCCTGCCACTCCGGGCTGACCTCTGCGCCTGACCTGCGTCCTCTCCCCTGAAAGGGGGCGTCTATGGGGTGGGGCATGGGCAGGCCGTGGCCTGGACCTGCTCGCAGGCCTCCATCCTCCAACCTGGGCTTACTGCAGGGACACGGGTGGCTCATGCCTGTAAACCCAGCCTAGGCTAGAAAGCCCAGGGTCTCTTACCTCCAAAGTGGAGCTGTGGCTCAAGTGGGAAAGTGCAAAACAGCTCAGGGACAGTGTCCAGGTGCTGAGTTCAAGTCTCAGGATTGGCACCAAAAAACAAACAAAAACGTTCCAAAAGCAAAGCGCGTTTCCTGTAGAGAGCTGTGATTCTTCAGTGGACTTGCAGGCCACTGCTCCGCAGCTGGTGTGTGACACGGCGCGGTTTGGCTGAGCCCTGCAGCCTTCGGCAGCCACACTGGTGGTCCTGAGCTGTCCACGAGCAGCGCCCAGCTATCCCCACGGAGCTCTCCAAAGCCTGCTGCTTTGTGGAAATTGGCCCAAAGACAAGGCCAGCTGCTGGGGCTGCTCTGAACAATGAAGAGCAAGTGAAGAGGTGTCTGAGAAGCCAGAAAGTGGTATATGAACAAGGGGGGAGCGGACAGCAGAGTACTGATGGCTCATGCCTGTAATCCTAGCTTCTCAGGAGGCTAAAATAAGAGAAGCACGGTTCAAAGCCAGCCTGAGCAAACATACCCAAGAGACTAATCTCCAATTAACCAGCAAAAGTCCAGAAGTAGAGGTCTGGCTCAAATGATAGAGTACCACCCTTGAGCAAAAACTATGGGACAGGGCCAGGAGTTGAGCCTAGTGGTAGAGTGCTTGCCTAGCATGCATGAAACCCTGGGTTCCACTCATTGGTACCACATACACAGAAAAAGCCAGAAGTAATGCTGTGGCTCAAGTGGTAAAGCTCTCAGGCCCAGAGTTCAAGCCCCACTACCAACAAAAACTGGGATAGCCTGACACACTGGTGACTCACCCATGTCATGCTAGCTACTCAGGAGGCTGAAATGTGAGAATTGCAGTTCAAAGCTAGCCTGGTCAGGAAAGTCCAATTATCTACCAGCAAACTGGAAGCGGAGCTATGGCTCAAAGTGGTAGAGCATTAACCTTGAGCAAAAGGGCTCAGGGACAGAAACCAGGCCCTGAATTTCAAGCCCCAAGATTGACCCCCTCAAAAAAAGCTAACATGCCTCGGCCTTGACTTCAAGCCCTCAGAACTACACAACACACACACACACACACAGAATAAAAACAGAAATCATCCCCAAACACAAAAGAGATGGAGGCAAGAGTGGTGAGCCTTGGTGAGCCCCAGGCTCATCTCATCAAGGCTGAGATGGGGAGGTGTGAGCAGTCCTGCTAGGTCAGCCTGGAGGGTCCCAAGAGGGCGGGATAGGTCCCTCACAACAGCCACTGAAGAGATCTGCCTTTCCATCCGCAGGTATCGGGTAAACTTCCGGCCCAGGTACGTCACCAGGTACAAGACAGTGACACATCTGGAGTGGAGGTGCTGCCCTGGCTTTAGAGGTGCAGACTGTCAAGAGGGTCCCAAGGATGCTGTGAGGACCCCCCACCCCACACCTGCACGACCCCGCAACAGCATGAAGAAAGCCACAGGTGACGTGGGCCCCAGGGGAATTTCCAGTGCTGCTCAAAGGGCAGGATTTACGATGTACAAAGTTGAATGAATATATTCTGTCAGCAGAAATTAATTTGCAACAGCCTTAGTCATGGGTGACACTTTGTTCTCACTAACTTGCTTCCTTAGGACATGAAAGTTCTTAAAAGTCTCGGGGGTGGGGGTGGGTGGAGTTTGGCCTAGTGGTCGAGTGCTTGCCTAGCATGCATGAAGACCCAGGTTCAATTCCTCAGTACCACATATACATTAAAAAAAAAAAATCCAAAATGGTGCTATGGCTCATAGCTATGGCTGTAGCCTTGAGAAAGCCCAAGGACAGTGCTCAGGCCCTGAGCTCAAGGCCCAGGACTGGCAAAAATAAATAAAAAATTTTTAGAAAATCACCAGGGGTGCTGGGTGCGGTGGCTCATTCCTGTAATCCTAGCTACTCAGGAGGCTGAGATCTGAGGATCTCGGTTCCAAGCCAGCCCCAGCACTGAAGTATGTGAGACTCCAATTAACCACTAGAAAACTGGAAGTAACTCCAGGGGTAGGGCGATAGCCTTGAGCTGAAGAGCTCAGGGACAACACCCAGGCCCAGAGTTGAAGACTACGACAGACAAAATCACCAGCGGCCGGTTGCTGGGCTCACATATAATCCTAGCCACTCAGGAAGCTGTGGTCCGAGGATCATGGTTTGAATCTAGCCTGGGCAGGAAAGTTTATGAGGCTCTTATCTACAACTAACCAGTGAAAATCCAGAAATGGAGGTGTGGCTGAAGTGGTGGAGCACCAGCTTTGAGTGAAAAAGCCAAGTTAGAGCATTATGCCCTGAGTTCAAGCCCCAGTACTGCACATGCACTCAGAGGTGAAAATCTGGCTGGGTTCACACTAGTGTACCCTTAAGCCTAGTGTCAGGTGTCAGGGCAAGGATTTTTTTTTTTTGCTTTTTACTTCAATTGGTAAGGTCTATAAATCTGAGTTTGTAGGAGTTAAAAATTGTCTTTAAAAATAGATAAAATCAAAGCATGGTAGGTTTTCCCATAATCATAGCATTTGGTAGGTAAAAGCTGGAAGATTTATGACTTGGAGGCCAGCTTGGGCTATAGAACGAAAACCTGTTTCATAAGACAGTAAATAAACGAATAAGTAAAAATTGAGTAAACAATTCATTTTCTTTCTCTTTGGAATGAGGTCTTCTCAAGGCTGAGCTGGAAGTTAGAAATCTCTTTCATGGTCATCTTGGCTTTAAAGCATGATATTAAGGAAAGTTTTTTTTTTTTTTTACAAATTTTCTCCATGTCCCCAGCAAGTCCACTATTGCTGTACTTGTCCTCTTCTGAAAATTTACAAAAAAAAACACAGTTTAGGTTTTCCTGTGAAATTAAATGCTTAAGTTGTCTTTGATTCTTATTTTCCCATGTGGCCTTTTCAGTTTTGAAAATGGAGTGCTTTACAATATCTGTAGTTTTTAAGTAGCTGGAGGCTCATACCTGTAATCCTAACTGCTTAGGAGGCGGAGAGCTGAGGATCATGGTTTGAGGCCAGCTGGGGCAGGAAAGTCTATGAGGTTCTTACTGCCAATTAACTACTGACAAAAAGCCAGAAGTGGAGCCCTGGCTCAGGTGATAGAGTTAGCACTCTTGAGCAAAAAAGCTTAGGATATCCTAAGTTCAAGCTCTAGGAGACACACACACACACACACACACAGAGTTTAACTGTTAGATGATCATATCATTTGAATAATTGTTAGATAACAGAGACTTGTGTTCTAATTGTAAAAACTTTAATTTTCCAAGGCTGCCTGCCTATGTTCAATACATACATGGCCATTTGCTATCTGCATACGACATGCAATGATGACTTATCACTATGAAATTATCACTCTCATCAGCCAACCAAGCCGTATTAGATTCCAGAACTTTCTCTTCTAATTGGAAATTTCCATTTCGCCCAGCTCCTGGTCAGCCCTCTTGTTTTTGTGAGTCTAACTCCAATTCCAGGTGTGAAAATCATGTGGCATTCATTACAAAACAATGAAAACTCTGAACATGAAACTGGGGGATTCTTTTCCTTTTATAGACTGTTGATCTTTGCTAACACTTGTTAAAGAATTTACCACTGCCTGAGTGGGACTGAGCATGAGTCTGCGGCAGGTTCTGTTCTGGGTTCCTGCAGGAGGACACAGTGCTCTGAGCCCCTCAGGTTAGGGCTGCACCGACTCTGGAGATTTGGGATTTCTGTGATGTGGAACGTGTGAGAAGAGATGCCTTGGGTCCTGATTGTTTACCTAATTTTAAACATCTAGTAATTTTAAGTCATCTAGTCTTCAAAGAATTAGTGGGTAAATGGTGACTCCTCCTTTGTCTTCCCATAGGCTGGCAAGTACTGTAAACTTTTTTCCAGTGCTGAGGATTGAACCCAGGCCCTTCACACATGCTAGGCAGCAGTAAACCCACCCACAGCCCCTTCCCAGATGTCGTGGGATGATTGTCAGATACGTTTTGATATTTCTGAAAACAGTTGTTCCTTAGCTTCAGAGTTCTGGATTAGAATGGTTTTTTTTCAGATAGCCAGTTTCAGGGATCTGGGGAGCTGGGCCTCGGTGCTTGCTGGGCAAGTGCTCTACTGCTTGAGCAATACCCACAGCCTTTTTGTATTTTCTATTAGAGACATGGTGTGTCTACCTTTGCCTGAGCAGGCCTCAAACTTAGATGAGACTATAGGCATGAACCACTATGTCCAACTTGACAGTTGTGTTGTGGCTAGTTGTGGGGCTTGACCTCTGGGCCTGAGTGCTGTCCCTGAGCTCTTCAGCTGTAAGCTAGCACACTACCACTTTAAGCCACAGCACCACTTCTGGAAAAATAAGATACTCGAGGGTGTGTGTGGGGGGATTGTTTTGCAGGTTGCTACAAATAACCGGCAGGCATGGGTAGATCTTGAGTGGCCTCGTGGAGGTTTGGAGCAGGCGGTTCACAAGTGGCTTGTGGCTGCCCGTGTTACGTAGGCCTGATACGGTAGATAATGACTGTGTTCCTTAGGGAGATGACACCATGCACCTGTGAACGTCCTCGGAACAATAATGGGGCCGTTTCTGTACGAGGGTAGATTAGGGTTCACAGATGTTCATTCACTTGCCTGAGGGAACTCAGGAATGGCAGAACCCAGAACCAGCTCGGGCCTCTTGGACGGCACCCCCAGCCGGGCAGGCCTGGAGGGAGGGTTTGGGTATGTTCTGCAGGCGTCCTGTTGCTGGTCTTTGCAGAAGTCAGCCAAAGGTGGCAAATGATAAACCAGGGCCATTTTCTTCTTACAGATACTGAACCAAGTGAGGTCTCACGGCCTAAGCAGACCTTGTCCCCAACTCGTGCAGCAGAGCCGAGCCACGCAGGGGATCCGAAACAGGGGCCACAGGCTCTCCAGGAGCAGAAAATTCAAGTGCTGGAGGAGAAAGTTCTCCGCCTCACCCGCATGGTGGTGGACCTCCAATCCTCCATGGCTGGAGTGAACGAGAACCTCAGACACATCACCCAGGACGAGGCCAGCAAGATGCTGGCTCCAGGGCCCAGCCAGCCGCCCCCCCAGCCAACCCCAGACAGTGACATCGCTGCAGACACGGCTGCCATCCATCCTCCCGGCCTCGTGCACACCAAGGAGTCGGGCATGAAGGACATCAAGTCTGAACTGGCCGAAGTGAAAGACACGCTGAAGACCAAGAGCGACAAGCTGGAAGAGCTGGACGGGAAGGTGAAGGGCTACGAAGGGCAGCTCCGACAGCTGCAGGAGGCAGCTCAGGGCCCCACGGTGACCATGACGACCACTGAGCTGTACAGAGCCTACGTGGACAGCAAGATGGACGCGCTGAGAGAGGAGCTCATGGAAGGGATGGACAGGAAGCTGGCTGACCTGAAGAACACGTGCGAGTACAAGCTGGTGGGCCTGCAGCAGCAGTGTGAGGACTACGGAAGCAGCTACTTGGGGGTGATGGAGGTGATCGGGGAGAAGGAGAGCAGCCTGAGAAAGGACATCAGCGACCTCCGAGCCCGGCTGCAGGAGTCTTCTGCCCGGCCGGGTTGCTGCGGCGGTGGAGGCGGCGGTGGCGGTGGCGGCGGGGTGGACGGTGACTTCGGCCAACAGATGAAGACGCTGGACCAGAAGATCGAGAGGGTGGCGGAAGCCACCAGAATGTTGAATGGACGACTGGACAACGAGTTTGACGGCCTGGCGGCTGCAGAGACAAACATGGACTTCGAGGCGAGATGGAGTGAACTGGACGCCAGGCTCAATGTGACGGAGAAGAACGCCGAGGAGCATTGCTTCTACGTGGAGGAAACCCTTCGGAGGGCCCTCAGCAGCCAGGCCAACGAGCTGCGGCAGCTTGTGGAGGAGAAGATCCGCTCTCTGGAGGCCCGTCTGGGCAGCGTTCTCCAGGTGCCCAGTGGTTCCAAGGCGGAGCCCACGGCCCCAGCACCAGCCCGGCCCGGGGCGTCCATGACGGGGAGCCAGGAGGTGCTGATGGAGCTGAACCACCTCAAGGTCAAAGTGCAAGTGGTGGAGGACTTGTGCCTCCAGAGCTCCCAGGGAGGCCCTCATAAGATGGAGGGCCCTTTGCCACCCGGAGCTCACCACACAGGGGACATCCTGAGCCTCTTGGGAGCCCTGAATGCCACCATGCAGAGGAGATTCCAAGAAACCGAGCAGAGCATCCTGAAGCTTCAAGAGGACTTCAGTTTTCTCTTGTTGCAATTGAATCACACCGAGATCGGTGTGACCCAGCTCGAGAATGGAATGAAGAATGGTCAGGCAGGGGGAAATGGCGAGGCAGGGGGGTTTTCCAAAGGGGGTGAGCCAGATGGGACCCTCCTGTCTGCTCAGGCCCCCGTGGCTCAGTGCTGTGGGCAGCTAGAGGACAGGTGGGAACAGTGGCAGGGGTGGGTGTTGACGGAGCTGGACACGTGTAAGGAACACACGCATGGGGCGCAGAGGGAGGTGTCAGAGGTGGAGAGCAGGGTGTCCCAAATGGAGAAGATGTGTAGCCAGCTGGACGCCGTCTCGGGGAGTCTGCAGAAGATCAAGGAGGGCCTGAACAAGCATGTCAGCAGCCTGTGGGCCTGCGTCAGGCAGATGAATGGGACACTCAAGTCCCATTCCCGGGACATCTCCGGCCTGAAGAACTCAGTGCAGCAGTTCTACACCCACGTGTTCCAGATTTCCACTGACCTGCAAGACCTGGTCAAATTCCAGCCATCGGCAAGTAAGTTCTACCCGACAGTTCCTTTTTTTTTTTGTGGGTCATGGGGCTTGAACTCAGCCTGAGCATTGCCCCTGAGCTCTTCAGCTCAAGGATACCGCCCTACCCTTGATCCAAGCCCCACTTTCCCCCGTTTTTCCCCCTAGAGGTTAATTGGAGATAAGAATCTCGGGTCCTTTTATGCCCAGACTGCTTTGAACCATGATCCCCAGATCTCAGCCTCCTGAACAGCTAGGATTATAGGCATGAGCCACTGCACCCGGCTTGACAGTCTAATGTTTTTTAAAGTATAATGTAGGGCCAGGAGTTTGGCCTAGTGGTAGAGTGCTTGCCTAGCATGCACAAAGATCCCGGTTTGATTCCTCCGTACCACACACAAAGTCAGAAGTGGTGCTGTGACTCAAGTGGCAGAGCTCTAGTCTTGAGCAAAAAGTGTCCAAGGACAGTGCCCAGGCCTGAGTGCCCTGAGTTTGAGCCCCAGGACTGGCAAAAAAAAAGTTCTTGGGAAAGGTTTCATGCAGAGAGGTTATAATTTTATAGGTCAGGTAATGAGCTCCAATTGTTTTTTGCTTGTCATGGATCTTGATCTCAGGGCCTGGGTACTGTCTTTGGGCTTTCTCAAGCCTAGAGCTCTATCATTTGAGCCACAGCACCACTTCGATCTTTCTCTGTGTATGTGGTACTGAGAACTTCAACGTAGGTGTTAGTGCATGCTAGGCAAGCATTCTACCATTAGGGCAATATCATCCCTTCATTTTGTGGTACTGGGGCTGGTTGAACTGGAGGCCTTGAACTTGTTAGCAGATGCTTTCATCATTTGAGCCTGTGGGCATTTGTGTGCACAGACACAAAATCAGTTAACATACAAAAAAATAAAATCTGGGCACAGGTGACTCACATCTGTAATTCTAGCTACTCAGCAGGCTGAGATGTGAGGATCACAGGTTCACAGACAGCTTGAGCATGGAAGTACATGAGACTCTTACCTCCAGTTAACAAGTAGCAAACTGGAAGTGGTGCTATGGTTCAAGAGGTGGGGCGATAGCCTTGAACTGAAGAGCTCAGGGACAACACCGAGGTGTAGAGTTCAAGCTTCACGACTACTGGCCAAAAAAGAAGTAAATCTGGTCCTTCAGGGCAGATAGATAATGAGAAATATTGTTACTGAAAGCTGCACATAGGTTGGATGGTGGAGAGCTGGCATTTATGGTATCACAACTTGGGGGATATTGGTTACTTTGGGTACTTGAGGAGTCCTCTGAATGCTTACCATTCACCCAGCACAAAACATTTCGTGCTTGCCTAGCATGCACAAAGACCCGGGTTCGATTCCTTGGTACCACATTCATAGAAAAAGCCAGAAATGGTGCTGGGGCTTCAGTGGCAGAGTGCTAGCCTTGAGCAAAAAGCCAAAGGATAGTGCTCAGGCCCTGAGTTCAAGCCTTAGGACTCTCAAAAAAAGGGGGGGGGAGCATAACATTTATTGAGCACCTGCATAGCCATAGCTTGGGAGGCCATGACACACTCAGGGGACAGCACAGCATTCTCCAGGGGAGAGGTGCATATTCCAGGGCAAGGAGCGTGGCCTAGTGGTAGAGTGCTTGCCTAGCATGCACGAAGACCTGGATTCTATTCTATTTTGTACTACATACACAAGAAGAAGCTGGAAGAGGTACTGTGGCTCAGGGGGGAGAGCTCTAGCCTTGAGAAAGATCAAGGACAGTGCTCAGGCCTTGAGTTCAAGCCCAGGACTAGAAGAAAATGTGGATCCCACAGGTGGTAGTGGTGGAGTTGGGGTGAGAGCTCAGGCCAGGATGTATTCAAGATCCTTGTCTTGCCCTAGGTGGATTTGTCTCCCATAGCTGGGCACAGATACCTGCGGCCTGCCAGGGCTTATGGGGGACCAGCTGTGTGCTGGGAAGAAGCCAGGCTCTGAGCTTCCCTCCTGGCTTCCTTATGTCCCCCTCTGCAGCTCTGCCACTTTTCCTGACTTATCTCTGGGCAACACAGGCTAATCACATGAAGATGGGATTTTGTGGTTGGTGAACATGAGGAACGTTGGGTCCCAGTGGAAGGATTGGCTAAAGCAGGGTAGATGGCCGAGACTTGACCCAGCAAGGAGGGACACAGAACCCGGTCCTGACCCTTCAGGGGAATGCAGGGCAGGGTGAGGCCCTGGGCCTTGTCCCCAGAAGCTGCTGCTCACTGGGCAGCTGGTTGCCCAGGCCAAGCAGGGTCAGGGCCCTCAGGACAGCGTCCTGCACTGCACATGGCTTGTCTATCCAAGCCTGGGCCATTCAGCCTGCAATGCCTGGAATGTGGAGGAAAGGCCAGGAGCCCTGAGTGCATGACAGTTGTCCCTTGTGGTGACAATGCTGTCTGGACTCTGCTTTATAACAGAGCCCAGATAATTCCAGTTGATTTCAACAGCATAGGCGGTGTGGGAAGATGTGTCTTTGACAGGTCTGTGCAGTGGGGCTTGGAGGTGGGCGCCTTGTCAAGAATGCATAGCCAGAAGTGTGGACTAACGGCAGCATGTTTGCAGGAAGACCTGGGCTCCATTCCTCAGTACCATATACACAGAAAAAGCTAAAAGTAGTACTGTGGCTCAAGTGGTAGAGCTCTAGCCTTGATAAAGCTGAAGGACAGTGCCCAGGCCCTGAGTTCAAGCCCCAGGACTGGCAAAAAAAAAAAAAAAAGCCCTTACCAGGCACCCGTGGCTCACACCTATAATTCTATGTACTTCAGGAGGCTGAAGTCTGAGGATTGCAGTTCAAAGCTAGCCTGGCCAGGAAAGTCCATGAGACTCTCCAATTAGCCTCCAGAAAATGGGAAGTGGCGCTGTGGTTCAAGTGGTAGAGTGCTAGCCTTGAGCTGAAGAACTCTGGGCCTCGGTGCTGTTCCTGAGCTCAACCCCAGGACTGATTAAAAAAAACAAAAACTCAGCCCTTTGGGGCTACATGCATTGTGGTGATGGGAGACTGGGTGAACTTGGCTTCTCTTTTCATTGCAAATTGAGTCTTCTGCAGACTCAGAGCACCCAGGCCAGGGAGAAATGGAAGCTGGGCACCTCAGCTCCACGGGGACGTATACAGGGACGAGTTCAAAGGCAACCACCTGTGTGCAGAGCTCTGAAGGGTGGAGATGAGCTGCTGTGACCCTGATGGAAAGGGATGTGCAGGCCCGTGGAGGGGCGGGCTGGTCTATGGAAGGACATTAGCAGCCCAAGGGGGATTGCTTTCCACTCAACGATCCTCACAATGAAATCAGGACACTGAATCTAACTGTCGCCATCATGGCCGTATGTGGATGATAGGGAGCTGGGTTCAATGCCACCTTGTCATGGTAGGGGCCAAGAAGATCCACTTCCTCATGATGGGCCTGCCTGGATTCCTAGAGGCAGGGGTGGGGCCTATGCTTGAACACTCGAAGATTGTTTAGTTTCCTCTGGCCCTGTGTAGGTCACAGCTGACCATTATACCATGACTTGTGTTTTGTGTCTCCTGGTTATCATGGAGTCCCGTGTCATGGCTCAGTTGTTTTTTTGAGCTGGTCCTGGGACTTGAACTCAGGGCCTGAGCCCTGCCCTTGGGCTTTTTTCTCAAGGCGAACACACTGCTACTTGAGCCATAGCACCACTTCCAGCCTTTCTATATATGGGGTACCAAGGAATTGAACCTGGGTCTTCATGCATGCTAGGCAAGCACTCTACCACTAGACCAAACTCCCAGCCCCATGGCTCAGTTGTCTAGCCGTGTTGTGTATGAGGGACTGCAGGTCTTCGTGGCAACAGTCCAGCTGCAGTTGCTGGCTCTCCAATGAGGACTCCTAAAATGAAACTTTCACAATGTGGCTTCTCACGACTGAATTCCTCTACAAGGGTGCCCCACTTATGCGGTAGGGCTTAGGGGTGTGCTTAAGCTTTATCTACCACTGTGCATGACTTGGAGGACTTGTAGAAGGAACCCATTCCCCCATCTGTGCTGTGCTTTTAGGGATGAGCAGGGATTACAGGCCCTAAGAAGTTAATGCTGAGAGTTGGGTGGGGTTCCGAGAGCAGGAGAGGGCACCAGTGGGAAGTCTGGATCCTTTTGCTCTGTAGCACTCCAAAGCTTCAGATTTGCGGCATTAGCCAGGGCGGGGATGGCTGGCCCAGCCCCTCCCACATGCCCTGCTCTGTCCTCAGTCTGGGGCCTCCTCCCAGCTTGGTACTCCCATGAAGTCAGGCCTGGAGGGTGGCTGCCAGCCCGGAGGGGAAGCAGAAGCTGCTGAGTGCCTTCAAGCAGAGCCTGCAGCCCAGACCTGGCCTCCACAGTGGGCCAGCTGCACAAGGGTGGCTGATGGTGTCAGCAGAGAAGGGGCAGTACGGTGGGGAGGAAGACCCAGGGTTAAGGGGGAGGGTGTGAGCGGTGGTGGTGGTGCTCAATCCACGGCCTGGTCACAAGGCTGAGGGATTCAAGGCTCCGTGTACAGGGGGTCTCCCTTGGGAGGAATTTCAGGAATTGTGATTCTTGAAATCAGATGCGAATGGTGGGCGTGTGTTGAGGCAGGCCTGGAACTCAGGTCCTGGGCATGAGCTTTTGTGCTAGCCTCAGCCACTTGAGCCACAGTCCGGCTTGGTTAGAGGGAGCTGTGTCAAATCTCAGCCTCCTCAGTAGGTAGGGTGACAGGAGGAGCATGTAGCTTTCGACTCCAAGGGAGCCTAGTTTTGAAAAAATGAAGCTTCTAACTCCAGGTCCATGTTTCATTTGTTCAACATGTGTCTCCTGCACTATGTGGGTACCTCGGCCTTCATAATCGGGGGACAATGGACACTAAAGATCTGGTCACGTCAGGAAACAAAAGCCAAAGAGAAGTAGAGGCAGGAGTATTTTTCTCTATCACTTTCCAATTTTTAAGTTGTAGGAAGGGCTTTATTTCGTATGTTGATTAGCACAAGGCATCGTGCTCTGTCCCAGCCCGCTCCAGGCACCTGACTGCATTCTGCTTCCACAGACCACGTGAGCGTCCTACTCATTACCTCGTCGAAAGGAGTCCCTTGTGGGACTTTTCCCCACATGTATGGTCATTGCAGACTTCCTGACTCAGCCTGCAGAGCTGACCGACCGCGGGAAGACACCAGCGGAAAGGCTGTGTGGAATGACATTTGAGTGAAGCCCAGTGGGGAAGGTCCTGGGGAGATGGTGAAAGCCCCTTGAAGCAGGGATGAATCTGCCCTTTGGAAAAAATGTTGGAGCAAGGAAGCCCGAATCAGGCTAGCAGAACGCTGAGCATCCCCCTTTTTTTCATTAACTTTTTCAACGACCTCAGCCTCCTGAGGACCCAGGAACACAGGCAGAGCCCGCGGCACGTGGCTATCCTCTTGGAGTTTTGAGCTCAAATCAGTGGGATACGGTATACTGTTGGGAACTTGCTTTCACCCTTGCTGAGTGATGCACCTTATGTTCTGGTTTTCTTTTACCTAGGGTCTTGAGTTGGTGCCCAAGTCAGTGTGGAACCATCCTCAGCTTTTGCTGGGCTAAGGGCCTAGATGATTTTTAACTTGTTGCTTAGTGCTCTACCGTTTTGGACAGCTTATGCCGGGTCTCACCTGACCCTGTGATGGATGCTGAATCAGGGCTTTTTCTGTAAACGGGGGCACGGGGCATACTGACCACAATGCTGTCCTGTTTCCTATGGTCTGGATGAAGTGAAAAGCCCGCATGCACAAGTACTTTCAACAGCCTGCGGAGACAGGGGTCCTCATGCCCCAGTTCCACCAATCCATTGTGGCCCCACGCCCTCCAGGCAGTGAGTCAGCTGAGATGCAGAGAACCTCGGGGACACCACCCCACGTGACAGGAATGCAGCTGTGCACGTCACACTTCCGAGTATGGACAGCCTTGCTAGACCCGGGATAACTTACACACCCTTTTTCCTCGGACTTGGCTTGAATTCAGGGCCTCACCTTCTTCCTTGGCTTTGTGCTGGTTGGAGAGGAATTTCTTGGATTCAACACAGCTGGCTTTGAACCACAATTGCAGCCTTCTGGGTAGCGAGGATTATGAGTGTCTTTCTTTCCATGGCAGTGTTTTAACTTTGTGCATGTATCCCAGTAATGAAGCTTAAATTGCTTCCCAGTTTAGAACCCAGACTGTTTGTCCTGTCATGCAGATCCAGGAGGGCTTCATCCTGGTGGTGTTTGAATGGGTGCGAGAACACTGAGCCACAGCAGCTTTGGGGGAGCCTGGAGGTGGTGCATCTAAGTGTCAAGAGATTTGATCCAGAAAGTGTTGACAAAGGAGAAAGAGCTGATTTGGGGGAGGTACAGAATGACACCGCGAGCCTGCATGGAGAAGGGGCCTGTGCTTTGCCAACTGCACTTTGTCCAGGCCATAGGATGGGGGAAGGAGAGGACAAGTATTTGCAAATTTGGGCCGGGGCAGGCAAGGCACAGAGGAAAGAAGGCTGGTGCAAAATGCTTTTCTTGGCGTCCACGTTGCTCAGGCTCGCTGTGGACTCCTGGGCCCCAGGATCCTCCTGCCTCAGCTTCTAAAGTCTCTCACTGAAGGAATGCCTGGCCAGCAAGCAGCGGCTGTCATCCTGGTGTTTGAAATCCAGGGTGCCTCTCACTTAGCTATGCCCTAGCCAGCAAGTTCATTACCTTAGTCTTAGCTCACATCAGGTGAGCTTGACTCATTTACCTGGGAGGCAGTGATTTCATGACTGTGCAGGTTGAAGGAGTGTTGTGTATTTGACCACAGCTGCAAGTGAGGCTGCAACTGAGCAATGAATGTCCTCTCCACTGTAGCTGAGATCCCATGTCTGAATTACTATGTATGACCTTATTCCAGTGCTGGGGATTGAACTCATAGCCCTGTGTATGCTAGGCAACTACAAGACTGAGTTACCTCCCAGATGACCCAAACTCTAAAACATACGACTGGAGGGACAGCCTCAGGGCCAGGTGGCCATGGGCTCTCTGTGGCCTCCCTATCCAGGGTGAGATGCTGTGTCGGTGAGGGTTGTGGCACTTCCCTCTCCTTAGTCCTACCACGGCATTAAGGCATAGGCATGTATAACCACCATATACTGTTTAGTGCCTAGTGCTTTCTTGGGTTTGGTTGAACAGATGGCCCTCTACCACTTGAGCCATACCTCAAGCTAGTTTTTGCTGCCCAACTGAATAGTCTCATGGACTTTTCTGCCTAGGTTGGTTTTGTAACAACCTTCTACTTAGCCTCTTGGATAGGAGGAGTACAGGTGTCTATTTTTGCCAACTCTGGGGCTTGAACTCAGGGCCTGAGCACTGTCCTTGGGCTTTCACAGCATTCCATTTTAGGAATGAAGCCGTCTATTGCTAAGGGTTCTGAAATAAGATTCAGTCTGTTACACAGCCCAGGATGGCACTGTGGTACTAGGATACTAGAACCACAGCATGCCACACCACATCTGGCTTCTGTATCTGGAACGGAATCAACCATTTTTAGAATTCAGAAACTCTAATTTTTCTGTAGTTTCATGAAGCACTGGCTCTGGGGTTGAGGGGCAATGTGTATTTGATCTGCCACACTGACCTTCATGTATTCTAAAACAAACCTTGCCAGTGGGTCCTAATGCACTCATGTTGGCCACTCAAAACCTGACAGCTGTGGACAGCGGGCATTGCAGGTACCAGGCTGGTCGAGTTGGTGGCTAATTTTTACCTTAGCAAAGTGGTGTGTGGGCCACACTGAGTAGTAGTAGATGTCTCCTGCACTATCAGGAAGGGCCTGCACAGGGAAGGCTAGTTCCAGGAAGGCTTGCAGAGCAGGAACAGGCAATAACTTCCGGCTGAGTCACAGGGGCCACCTCAAAAGCCTAAGAACCTGGCACGGAGTTTCTCTTGGGAAGTCCCTGTGTGGGTAATGTGGAGGGTGTGGACAGGGCAGGCGTGTTCTAGACATGGCACCAGCAACTGCTCATCTACGGTGTAGATGTCCAGTGACATCAGGAAACCAAGTACTGGAGGCAGGAGGAGGCCTGGCTCAGTGGCCTCCTCAGCTGCCTCAAGCACCCAGGGCAGTGTGACCACGGGCCTCGGGGCCATCAACTGCTGTCCATAAAGCAATGAATTTGGTATTTCTTTTCCCCATGTGGTAGTACAAGCCTGTAATCTCAAGTATGCAAGAAAGTGAGTTCAAGGACAGACTGGGCTTCATTGTGAGACCCTGGCTCAAGACCAGACTGGAGTTGGCTGTCCCCCAGTTGTGATGCTGCTGCTTAAGTCTTGGTGGAAACAATGCCCACGTCCCTCTGTGGACGCTAATAAGAGACACCAGCACAGCCCTTTGGACAAGGAACCAGACTCAACAGTGGCCTGGCGACCTATTAACCCCGTGCTGCTTTCTGCTTTCCCTGTTTAGCGGAGGAGCCATCGGAAGCTCCCCAGTCTCCAGCTGAGAAGGCCCCACTGGTGCCCACAGGACCCTCCACGGAGGAGGTCCCCACTGAACCACCCCAGCCCAGGCCGCCGTCCCCCGAGGACCCTGCACTCCCTCCTCACGTGGGCCAGCGGCCCGTGCTGCCCCGGAGACCGCTGCAGCCGCTGCCCCCTCTGGCCCGGCCCGGCCTGCCAGGGCTCTCCTCCTTGCCTGGGGTCATCATGGAGACTGGAGAGGCTGGGCCTCCAGGGAGGATGGGTGTGTCAGGCAGGGGCCTGCCCCACGGCGTGGACGGCCAGACAGGCCAGGCTGCCATTCCCAGTGCTGAGGGCTACGCAGGAGCACCAGGTGAGCCCAGGAGACCCACACTGAGTGTGCTTTGGGGTACTGCTGCCTTCTGTGGGGCAAGTTGAGAAAGGCAGCTAACAAGGAGCGCAGGGCCAGGAGAGAGATGGGGGCACCCGAGACACAGAGATTGCCTCCGGGCTGGACGCAGAGCTATAGTGGAGCCTCGAAGGAGGGCAGTGACAGCTACCCAGAGTCCCAAGTCTCACTGGCTGCAGCTTCCCAGTGAGGTCAGGGACTGTGCTCGCATAGTAAGTGCTCTACAGGGACTGTGGAATGTCAGCACCATTACTGTCACCCTCTGAGGACGGAGGTGGTATCGTCAGAGTAAAAGGGGAAGGGGGCCACATCTAACCACTTCCCGCACAGTGCTAGAGGCCTCTATTGCTTCTGTGACAGACAGGGAAGTGGGCCTCAGGGCTCAGCTGGAACCCTCTCAGGTGGACCTTCCTGGGCATGCTGTTGTGGCAGGGCCTCATCCTGACCAGCTGCACCTGTGCAGCACGGTCACTGAGGAGACAGCTGCTTTTCTTCTTGGCCACCCAAGCGGTAGCAATTACAGCCGGCTGCCTTTTCATTGGTGGTGGGGGGGGAAGTCTTGGGCACTGTCCTTGGGTTTTCTCAAGGTTAGTCCTCTTCCACTTGAGCCACAGCACCACTTCCAGCTTTTTCTGTGTATGTGGCACTGAGGAATCGAACCTGGATCTTCATGCCTGCTATTTGAGCACTTTACCACTCAGTCTTTCTGGCCCCACAGCTGTCTTTTCTAAATCAACAGCTCCTTGCTCTCAATGACCTTTTACCTACCCAGGAATAAGAAACAGGTTAACGGGGATACAGGAGAGGGGGGGGTTCAGTATGCCCTCCCCCCCTTTTTAGTAGGTCAGGGGACATGCTGCTTTCCACAGTGAAGAGATGAATATGGAAACGATTTGTTTAGGATCTTGACATTCCGCTGTCTGTTTCAGGTTACCCCAAGTCATCTGCTGCTGCATCTCCAGGTATGTCAGCTCCAGACACGGAGACATGTCTCTGTGGCCTATGGTCCCACTTGCCTCCCTTTTCTCTCTGATGGCTGCTTGGCTGGGCCTCTGTAGACAAGTTTCCCCTCCCACACTACCCCAGGTGTTCTCCCTATGAGAACACAAGAGCTGGGGGGTCCAGCTCTTAAGATTCACAGCAACACGCAGCTCCTAGCACAAGCCTCGCTGTGTACCTGGCACTGCCTTCCTCGCAGGCAGACATCTAGGCTCTCCCTGTGCACGGCCCTGCATTGCCAGGCCAGTTCCCCAGCTGTCCTCACTGTTGATTTGACCCGGGAGCCCTCTGGCCCTTGAGTGGGAGGCATGGTTTGTGTCTAGGTATGCCCTGCCGCCATCTCTGCCCCAACATTCGACATCTCTGTCCCAGGGGTTCCGGCGCCTTCCCTGGTGTCCTTCTCAGCTGGACTTACCCAGAAGCCTTTCTTCAGTGACGGGGGTGTCGTCCTCTTTAACAAGGTGCTAGTCAATGACGGGGATGTTTACAACCCCAGCACCGGTGAGTAGTGGGAGGGACTCTGCTGTGGTCTCTGCCATCCCTGTATGTGAGGCCTGCGGGGTGGGAGCTCAAGGGCAGCCACGTTTTCTAGCTATGACATCAGGACACTCCCCAGGCCTCGGCAGTCTCCAGTGGAATGCTGATTATTTGTTAAAGAGGCGTGGGTCTGTCTTCATCCCTGTACACGGGGAGAGGCCCTTCTACACTGGCCCAATGACTCACCATAGGGCTGTTCCTAAAGGCAGGTGGCCTTTAGATGAGCCGCCCTCATCCTGGCCTGGTTGCCATCTAGCTAAATGCCCTGGTTCCCAAGGCAGTGATCCTGAAATGCGAAATGCCACCTCACAACTTGGAAGTCATTCCTGAACGCAGGGAAGCTGGCTTCCTCCTGGCCCTCCTCAGCCGCCGTGGCTTTGGAGCTGATCTTTACAAGCACACTCGTAATCTGCATCTCCTCCCTCCTTTGCACCACTTGTCTCCTCTAAGCAGGTACGTGCCCGGTGAAGCCATGCCCAGCACTGGTCCCCCCTCTCCTTAAAACTGCTCATGAAGACAGGGCTGGGGTGGCCTGACCACTGCAAGCCCTTAGACCACCATTAACAGGTGGCAAACCTCTTGTCCCGTTGTTCCTCTCTGGACATCGGCTCACTTGAGCAAACACATCTATTCTCATGGCTGCTCTGCAAATGGTACAGTTTAGAAATCTCCTAGTCCTTCACTAGGAAAGCTAGGGTATCCTGGAGATAAAACTTCAGAGGCAGCCTCTCAGTGGGTTGGTGGCAAGGGTGCTGTGCTCATAGAAGACACCTACAGGCATTTCTTTCCCACCACGCCTGGCTAAGCCTTGGTCCCAAGTTTTCTTGCAGCACGGGGCAAAGCCAGGGGTGGCCTCACAGCTGCTGCAGCTCCACCATCTGCACCACTTGCTCACTCTTCCACACTACACGCAGCAAACAATGCACTGTGTAAGGAGTGAGTCAGTGGCAGTGCAGGATAGAGCCGCCCTGCCCCTGTAGGGGTGCTGACTTGTCATCCTGTCTGCTTCCTAGGAATCTTCACAGCTCCCTATGACGGGCGCTACCTGATCACGGCCACCCTCACCCCTGAGAGAGACACCTATGTGGAAGCCGTGCTGTCTGTCTCCAATGCCAGCGTGGCCCAGCTGCACACTGCAGGGTACAGGAGAGAGTTCCTGGAGTACCACCGTCCCCCCGGAGCTGTGCACACTTGTGGGGGCCCGGGAGCCTTCCACCTCATTGTGCACTTGAAAGCAGGCGATGGAGTCAACATTGTGGTGACTGGGGGCAGGTTGGCTCACACAGACTTTGACGAAATGTACTCTACCTTCAGTGGGGTTTTCTTATATCCTTTCCTGGCCCACCTCTAGGGGGATGGCAAGAGGGGAGGGTGGGTTGTAAAAACTGCAAAGCTTTAATATATTCAATTTATGTTTGTAAATGGAGCACTGGTCGAGTTTTCTACATCCACCACTCCACCCCCCAGGAGGAAGGCCTGACCCTCTAGTCTCATGTGGTTTATATGGCCACTTAAGCTGGACAACAGAAAGACTTGGAAAGCCCTCTTGCTGCAGCCTGTAGGCCTGTTCCGCTCCGCTCCTCCCTCGCACCTCCCTGGCCTTCTGTTCTACATGAGGTTCTGGGCTGGGCCTACCTGGTGCTGCCATGGAGACTCATGCTTTGCTGAAGGACTGTGTCCTGCCGCTGCTGGAGAGAAGAGCAGGTGGGATGCCATCACTCCTAACTGGTTTTCACTGGAAAGCAACACTGTAGCCAACTGCCTCTTTACACTGACTGCATGCAGGAGAAAGTTTAAACACTGAAGTGCTATTGTGGCCCATGCCACTGCCCTGGGACCCTGAGCTTTCAGCTTGGGCTGTCTGTGCCCAACTTACAGTTTTTGCCTGGAACTCATCAAGGGTGACACACCAGAGACTGAACTCCTTAAATGACATGTGCTATTTAAGTGCAAAGACGGGGAGTATCAATAAAGACAAACCACTTTGTTACTTCTGGTGCCCTGTGAGTCTAAGTTATTGCTAACATGTAAACTGGAGAACCAAAATCTCAAGCAATAAAACCACTGTCTATCAGTATTCACGGTATATATACTTACTTGGGTTTTGCTTCTGGCTTAAGAAGACCAGATGTGCTAAGAGGCCAGCTGCCCTACCCCAATTCCACAGCTGCAGAATGTGCTCCTCCACAGGAGGCCTGCGATTTTATCAGAGGTCTGGTCTGCTAATGAGACCAAATCCTCATTGTTCCACTAGGATTCACTGGCAGATACAGCTTAATAAACTGTGGTTACTAAGCAACAAGAAGCTCAACATAAAACATGGCTGGCTGAAAGCTGAGATAAGCTGAGAAGACAGGCGCCTCCCCAGAGCCTGCATGCTTCATCTTAGGAGGCCCAGAGGCATTGACACAGGATAGCTTTTGCTAATAAGGTGAGAAAATGGTCAGGCAACTTCTCTAGGACCCTAGGGAAAGGTATAGATGGGAGAAAGAGCTCTCTTTCTCTTCTTTGGCCATTATCTGGCTGCTAGAAGAGGCTCTCAGGTTAAGAAACAAGTTGTTTTTATAGCCTCTCTGAAAAGAAAACTTCGGAGTGGCCAGGAACTACTGTAGCATTCCCAATCAACCCCGTCTGGGGAGAAGCAAGCAAAAACTCACAAGTGTGCCGGGTGTGATGGAGAGCAGGAGAATTCTAAGTATGATGCCAGCTGGGGCTTCATGGAGACCCATCTAAAGTTTGCTGTTATACTTTAAAATCTGGACCACTGTTCAGGAAGAGAACACTGCTGTCAGGACTGGTTTCTAGAGCTGGAGAAGTGGCCAAGGTAGTCATCCGAGTCCTCAGCTGTTCTAGAAATGACTCATGGAAAAAAAGGCAAGCACAGTGATTTCAGGAAAACCCAGTTAGCACATACATGTGGCTCTCACCCTTTTTTTCCACACTTAAAAAGTGCCTTTTTAGGCAAATGTTCTGTGGCTGGAACTGCAAGGAGTAGACAGAAAGCTACTTACAGACTAGTCTCCTGAATACCACAAATACATCCTGGTCCTCCTCTCAGGGCATCTTGTTTCTGTATCCAACAAAGGCGAAACACTAAGATTGGTGAGAGCCAGATCCTGTGTTCACTACAAGATAAAATGAGATAAAAGCTAGATCCTGGTCACATAGATATATATTTAGAAACAGAGCCTGCCTTTTCCTACAAGGTCAGTCCAGCTGAAGAGCAGCAGGGGCTTTTAGAGCAGCCCCTTTAAACAAGTCAACACATCCCCAAAGCCATGAGGTACACACTCAACACTGGGACTTACGTAACAAGTACAACGAATCAAAAGACTTCCTAAGAGCTAAGTGTGGTGGTACATACGTAATCCCAGCTACTCAGGAAGTAGAGGCAAGACGATCTCAACGTTGAAGGCAGAGTTAGTGAGACTCTACCTTAAACACGCAAAGCTGGGGGCAGTGGTTCATGCCAGCTACTCAGGTGGTAGACATCGGGAAGGTCTTGCTTTGAGGCCAGATCAGCGAAGTTGGTAAAGTCCTAATCTCAACCAATAAAAAGCTGGATACAGTGGTGTGCACCTGCCACCCTAGCTACGCGGAAGTATAAATAGGAGGGTTATGACCTAGGCTGTTCCAGGGGAAAAGCACAATCCTTTTTGAAAAATAAAAGCAAAAACCATAGCTGGGGATGTGCCTCAAGACATAGATCATCTGTTTGGAAAGAGCCTTACGTTCAAACCCCAGTACTGCCAAAGACAATTTAAAAAAACAACAACATTTTGGCAACAAGTTTTGGTAATGTTGCCTAGCTTAGTTCAACTCGTGTGTTCAAATAATCCTGTTCACCTCAGCTTTCCAAGAAGCTGCTGTTACAGATGTGCCTGCCTCACCATGCCCGGCTGAAATAACGTCTGATATTGAAGGAGTTAGGGCTGAGAAAAATCAGAATGCTTTTTTTTTCTTTTTGCCTGTCCTGGGTTTTGAACTCAGGTCATGGGCACTGTCCTTGAGCTTTTTCAAGGTTAGCGTTCTACCTCTTCTCACTCTGTGTATGTGGAATCGAACCCAGGGCTTTGTGCATGCTAGGCAAGCACTCCCCCACTACGCTACCCTCCTGGCCCAGAATCCTTCTTAAGATTAGACAGGATAGGGACATTTTGACTCGCACATGTAACACTATCAGTAGTCCTAATTTAAATACTTATTTTTAAATAGTTGTTTGTAAAGAATACAAAACAATGCAAGCTCCATTGCAAATCATTTCCAGATTAGCACATGACTAAGCTTTGCCAGGAACTATCATCTTTCAGACTATTTGCCATATATTATCTGCAGTTTCATGCTCTGAAACACAGCTTTGCCTACACTCACTTTCTATACACAGTCTGTGCTTTACATTCTATAAATGAAGAGAAAAAAAGGACACATGCAAACTACCAGTTCAGGCTACCTCAGAAGGACACATAACCGAAGCTGGTTCTCTCAGGCACTTGAAGCTGTTATGAGTAAGAAGAAACTTCCATCATAACCTGTCTGAGTCATTTTCTAGCTCCTTGCCATCCTACCCATCACCATCTTCATGGTGAAGAAGGGTTAAGTAAAAAGCTCCTCCATGCTTAAAAGCATGCTCTACAGGGGGACCTGTGACCCAGCAGTGCAGCCTGAGATACTCAGACAAATCATCCACCATGTGGAGTTGATCAAAGACCACACGGATTCTGCACAGCAGGTAGGGCTGTTAAGCAGGCAAGTGTTAAGGAAGATTCTAGCCATCAGTCAGACTACAAGAGAAACCACATATGTATGAATGAATCATTTCCTGGAAGTACCTACAAAACAATGAGGTTAACATTAGTTCCTATGGGAGGAGCTTCACTTCTGGAACCAGGTTTTAAAGTTAAGCACCAAGAATAGATTCCTCCTGCAGACAAACTGAAGTGTTAGCAAATGTTAACTTATGGAAATTATCAATTTACGGCAAGAGTACAAAGAAGATGGTTCAAATATCCCCTGAAGGAAAGAGCCAAATGCACACAGTTTATGTTTATTAATTTGTTTTGAACATCAAACACTGCACCAAAATATGAGCCATTTATTTTAAGACATCTTTACCATGACTAAGATAGTGTACTGTTCACAATTTCTGACAACTTAAAACTTATTAGTGACATTGCTGTCTAATAATCAAATACTTCATCAATTGAATGTAATTATTAAAAGAACAAAATTTCCCCTTCCCTTTTTTACCTTCAAGCCAGAAAGATAATTTTCACCTGGAAAAAAATGGTTGGTTTAACCAGTTTTAAAGTGAACCCAGCATGCTCTAAAACATGGAGAAACATGGCTCCCAGAGTAAAGATGAGGATACTAGAAAAGCTAAACTCCCTGGAAGAAACTGTTCTTACCCACTTGCAAAAAAGAAAGTGCTTATGTTCTTCTTCCTAACCATTTTTTTTTTTTTTTTTTTTTTTTTTTGCGAAGGCCTGGCTATGCCAGTGAGGACAACCACAGTAAGATGTGTCGCCCACTGGTCAGGGCAGACGCCCTTGCCAGTCACTTAGCTCTTCTTGGGTTCTTCTTACAATTTTTAGCAGCTTCTGTTTTAGGACATCACATTATTAGGTTTGATTTCCTTTTCCAGCTGAACACTGCAGATGTTTTGGACAGTGAAGTGTGGCACCTATGATGGGGCTGTTAGTATGCTCCAAGTCCACACGTGCACATCGCACAGCCTGAGAGCCATGTGAGCTTCCACAGAACGTGTGTCAACACATGACCGCAAAGGAGACACTAAGGTTAGATAGAACAAAGAGGGAAAGGGCCTACAAAGCAACTGACAGCATGACATAGAAGAGCCCACCTGCCTGCATTGTCCCTGCACCACCACCCGCCACTGGAGACAGTGTGAGGGTGATGTTCTACTCTCTATTCTAAAGATTTGTGTGCAAACACACTTGAGGGCATCTCTCTTTCACAGAAAGAATGAATGTCATTTGTACCAAATGGCAATGGATTTTCAGCACAAACTTAAGACTTCCATAACACTACAGTGATAGTAATCATCTACTTTCAGCAAGAAGAACTCCTTTAAACAAGGAAAAAGATTTACATTCATTAGCCTAAGTACCCACTGGATCAACCTGCAGCGACAAAGTCTAGGGCTAATGGACACTGGGACGTAAGGACCAGCCACCCTCCACAAGGGCTGGGAGAGCCACTTGCTAAGCTGGTTCTCTTGAGAAGTTCATGTGTCCAAAGGGCTGGTCAAGGAAGAGAAACAAACATCATAAACTAAAATGGACTGACGGGTGTAAACTAGAATTTTCTGTAGGGCACATTTGCAAGAGGTCCTACTAAGCTCAGGTTAAGCACACAAAGCTCTTCATTCTCTTAAATCAAAAGTGCTGAGAGGATGTGCTGATGGCATCTATGGAGAAGGCAGCCACTTGACTGCTCTAGTAGAATGTTAACTGGCCAGAACTTCACACACACAACTCCCCTACCTTACAAAAAGAAACTAACTAAACAAATAACACTTGTGAACTATTTATGGGGAAGGGTCACATCAGAAAAAGCTTGTGCTGTCCTTTTGGGAGCATGTACCAACAGGGTTTGCCCCTAGAACTCCATTTCTGGGGTTTCAACATTGTCTGCCTTCTACTGTACTATGAAAGTGGCTGTACTCAGGTAGGACGCTCAACTCTCCAATCTGGAAAAACAAGCAACCCTATTTCTTCAATTGTGCATCAGCAGTGTCTTAGGTAAAGCAAACTAAGAAAAGGTCATCCAACTCTAGAACTGAAAACAAAACCATTCTGTGTTGGGTCCTTATCTGCAGCATTCTTTCAGGTCCAGATTCTTTATTTCCTGTCTTCTCCCAAAAGGAGGACTGACCTAGGGCCTTTTCAGGTCCCCAGAAGTCTCCTCTTACACAGTTCTCTTAACATTAGCGATACAGCTGAAGACATTCCGCTGATCACGAACTCCAGAGGGGCTTACAGCTCAAGACCCTCCCCTTGTGCTATCTATGCAAGACATTTGACATGAGCTCATGATAAAAGAAACAGCTTTGTTTACTGGACTGGTTAAGTGAAAAAGCACGAATGTCCTCATGTTCCATTAAGTTTCATACAGCAGCTTTTCACTGTTGAGCACACAAATGTCCCAGCTGGTAAAAGTCAAGACTAGTGGGCTGGAGACACTGATGCCCTATTGGCCGCTCAATGACCCCTCCGCTCTAGCACATTTCCATGGGCTTATTTACAGGGTCATGATTCCAAATGCCAAAGTCCAGACTGCTGGCCAATGGCTTATAGGAAAGCTCCAATGGCCTCCTCAACAAATCTGAAGCACAGAAAAGCAGACATCTGTTCTCAAAGATATTATTTAAAGGCCCACCTAAGCCAGACAATAGGTAGAAGGTCAGAGAAAAGGGCTATTCCTGGAATCCAATGCAACTGTGTATCAACAGTTGAGACACAGCTGTTGCTTTTTGTTTCCTTTAAACCCCAGTCTCTCACCATTATTCCAGATATCAGACACAGACTTCAATCAAATATGGACCCGTTCTTCTGGCTAGACCTAAATCATTTAAAGGTTTCTTGAAGTGACTCAAGGGGATTTCCTTCTGGAAGGCTACACTGAGGACACTGAGCTCAGTGGCCCTACTGCATGTGTCCTGGGGTCTATCCAACTTTGCACACCACTCCATCTCATTGTATAGGAACGGAGCCCAGAAGAGATGTGCAGAAGTGGTGGTCATCTCTAACTGGACTTTGAAGCAAGCCCTGGTCACAGAAACGATCTCAACTGCCTAGTGAAAATGATAACACTTTACTTTGTGTACTGTGTTGGTCCATTTTTTTTTTTCAGATTCTGTTTACTTCAAGTTTTACAGCTGAAGCACTGCACACAGCTCTGAGGGCAGCATCAATGGCCCGTGTGGCAATGCACAGACTTGTACCTTAGGAGTCCCTCACTTCTCCTCCTGGCCTCCGAGCAGTGGTGTCTGGAAGGTGAAGGAGGACTGCAGTACCAGCTCCAGGGCCCTGTCCTTGCTATGGAAAGCAAGTGCCCTGCTGTTAGCCCTGGGTTCTCATCTGCGAGAGGGCTGGTCACCTCCTCTACTGGAGACATGTGACTGTAGCCCCACTTTTGTCAGAGTGTCACACTTCAGGCCAGGTCATCCAGGTCCACGTCAGGGATTGGGTCTCGCCAGTAGCAGAAGGAGCTGAACTCTGGGCATGGAAAGGCAGAATTCTGTTCCTTATTGAGAAGTGGGAACACGTGTTCTACAAGCTCACTCAGCCGGTGGTACCTAGAAGGGATTGGAGAAAGATACACAGTCTGTGACTCCATAAGAGCCACAAAGCACAGAGTGGGTTGTGAGGCAGGCTGTTAAGATAGCCTACTCAACAAGGCAGGCTCAGTCAGATCTCAGTTCTATCCTGGGACATAGATGTCTTGCATACTTAAAGAGAACCAGAGATCCTTTAAACAGTTACTCTGGGGAGAAAATACCCCAAAGATATGTAGCTATAATCTGCTGGCGCTGATCTCATCTGTTATCTCCCTGTCCCCACCTGAGCCTTGGGTTGCAGGGCACTGGCCAAGAAGTGGGACTACACTTACGATGACTTGTTTCCTTTGGTCCTTTCTTGTATTAGTTCACCCTTAGGGTTCACAGTGAATATTCTACAGTCTGGAACTCCAACTTGTGTGTAAGCATAGACATCCTGCAGAGGAAAACAGAGAAGTCAGGGAGAAGCTCCACTGGCTCCCTATGAACGAGAGGCACTGCACCAGTACAAGACTTTCTATGGAAAATATGTAGCAATAGGAACAGTGCAGTTTTGCCTCTGGAAATTAAACTTCAGATAAACCCAAAGTAAGGAGTGGTGCCAAACCCAGAGAGTGACTAGGGAGGCAGAAAACTTGGGAAACAAAGGAGGAAGACTATAGGGATCTCTGAGAACATGAGCCTGGAAGCAATACCTTCAGCTTAGCTGTGATGTGGTAGCACTAGCTCTATATGAAGTATGCTGGAAAAGGTTAATAAAAAGGAGCCCTGGCTCTGGGGTGAAACCAAAGACATGGTTTAGAATATATAAGGAAGAGCTGCCTAAGAAAATAGAATTAAAGCTATAGAAACAAAGAAACTCCTTCCATATAAGAGTCCAGGTAGATCTGTACCTATATAGGATCTCCTTAACAGCTATGGGGATTCGGAACAGATTTAGAACAAGGTGAGCAAAACAACCACTTCACTGGAAATGGCTTTGGACTCATGGGAAATACATCCTGATCCACCGCCTCCCCGCAGGATCACTTACATCACACCCGAGCAGGCACCGGAAGACACTTACATTGGGACGGTTTCCAAAGGCAGCATAGAAGGGCTGCTTGGATGGAGCAAACAGGTTCTTAATGTCATTGAGACATTCAATTTTAAACTTCTCTGGTTTCTTTTCTATTACTTCCCTGAGAGATAAATAAACAATATAAGCACCAAATTCAAGAAAGATTTTAGTATGCACAGCTACCCACTTTAATGTTTTGGAACTGGCATTCTGTTTCTTATCCTTTGCCCATCTGTCTCATGACTGAGAGATACAGTTTGGGGAAACAGCTTGAGTTAAAGCTCCTCAGTGGCTGGAAACTCGCTAAGAGTGAACTGTTTGTCCTTACATGCTCTATCTTGCCCTGGCCGTATGCACACTGAGGAAGGAACCGAGGGTGACCGCAGGACAGGTACCTGTGGAAGGCGGAGAATAAGCTGCTGGGGGACAGCATCAGAGGGCCCCGGGGTAAGATTGTGCCCTTGTCATTGACCCAGTGCAGGTAGCCACGAGTCATGTCAGCCATGCCAATGGCTCGAGCAGAACAGTATAAAAACTTGTAGCCGTTCCTGAAAACAAAAAACCAAGAAAACACCATATCCCATTTAGCTTACATTTCGGTTAAAGGGAAAAAAGACCAAAAATCTTTTAAGAGGTCCAAATAAAGTTTCTCTCATATACTGTGAAAGCCAAACTCTTAAACTCAGCAGGAAATTAGAATTTAGATTTCATTTCTCTATGGGACCCAAAAAAAAAAAAAAATGATGGCTGTCCATGCAACTGATAATGGTGCCAAGTTTAAAAGTACTAAAATAGGGCTGGGAGTGTGGCCTAATGGTAGAGTGTTTGCCTAGCATGCACAAAGCCCTGGGTTTGATTCCTTGGTACCACCTATACAGAAAACCCCGAAGTGGTGCTGTGGCTCAAGCAGTAGGGCTCTAGCCTTGAAAGAGCTCAAGGAAAGTGCTCAGGTTCTGAGTTCAAGCCCCAGGACTGGCAAAAAATAAAAGTACTGAAATAATTCATGCAGTATCAAGTCCATGAGAGCAAGGCCCAGGACAGAAAATCCTTTAAAGTATCAGCTATAAAGGAAAGACACAAAGGATTTTTACAAGGACAATTTGCAGGATGCAAGCTACTCTGTAATGTACAGAACAAAATTATCCCTGTGTAACAGATATCTATCATTTCCTATCATGGCATTCTCAACTAATGCTGAAGACAGTGCTATACATTCTCAAATAAATGCAGCTCCAGAGGTGTGAGGATCCCAACAAACGATCCCGTGGTTTTCCTTCAAATGCCCTGAAAGAAGAGTAGTCAACTGTTCTCCATGTATGAATAAATCTTGCCTAGTGAGTAAACCAAAAATGAAAATCAGCTTGTGTTTAGTACTAACTAAACTTATTGTAAACTACTAACTAAACTAACTTATTGTAAGGCCTAAAGGACTACTACACCTCTGTAGTAGGGGTACTTAAAACTCACACTATTATGAGACTTAGCAGATAATTCATGGAAAGATAATGCATGAACAATGCTAGGCACACACCTCACACTATTAATTATACAGAACAGTACTGTCTGGACTTTAACACAATTTATGTGGACTGGTAATTTACACTGTTTTTCTCTTGGTGGTACTGGGGTTTGAAGTCTGAGCTTCTGCCATGCTTTTTTACGTCAGTTCATTTTTCAGATAGGGTTTCTTGCTTTTGCCCGTGATTGGTCTTAGACTACAATCCAATCTCTGCTTAAGAAGCAGCTATTATTTCATGCTTGGGCCAGTCTATCTTTGCTAACATTTTGCCCAAGCTGGCTCCAAACCTCGGTTCTACCTCCTCTGTCTCCCAAGTAGTTGGGAGTGCAGTCATCATTCCCAGCCTAGCTTATGATATTTTTCTATAGCTTATGATAAAAACAAAACAGGCTCACTAGAGCGAGATGGCCTGGGGAAGGGATACCTACTCATTGATGGAGTGGTAGAGCTTCGCTATACCCTGATGAGTCCAGTCTTTACCCAGTTGTGGGAGAATCTGCCCCAAAGCATCAGACCTGAGAAGGCAGAAGCAGGAAAAGGTACCAGGAGTCAAACATATGAAGCTAAGCATTTCACATTTGTTGAATATCAGTTGTGAACTGGGTGGGATAGCAATCAAGGATACGCTACAAAGCCTATTTCATCATACGTTCATGTACAGGTCATTGCCTGGCAGTCCTCAGAACACATGTCTACTGGGGTGTTTCTAGAAGTACAGTCACTCAAAAGCTGGATGTTGATTTTCAGAGACAGCTTACCACTGCATATTGTAGTTTGTGTCCCTAACCGCAATATTTTCTTAGAACACCAGAATTTTTTATGTTCCATTTACATGAACCACCCATCTCCTTGATTCATACAATTATACTGTCTGCACTACATTTAGAATATTATGGTTTAAAAAAACACTTCCACTGTGGCTGAGAGCTGACTATTTCTCTCAATCCCCTCCTCTGTGTGTACTAGCGGACTTTCCCAGGTGCCATCGGCAGTGGGATCATTCTTACTTGGTAATTGTTCCATCGATATCGGAAATGATGATCTTGTCATTCCAGTTCCACAGGTAAATAGTCCCCGCACAGCGGCAGGTACCTTGATACTGGGTTGTAATACTAAAGACAACATCATTGGGGCCATCATGGAGCTTCAGTTTTGCCTTCAGTAAAAAGTGTAAGAACAAATAAAACCAGCTGATGATAGACAATCTGGAAGAATACATTTCAAATTGCAAACTAAACAGTGTTTGACAAATCCAACAACAAAGCAGGCTGTTTCTTTGGCATCAGCCCTTAGCCCAGCTTGGTTCTGAGAATGCTCATAAATGTCTTGAGGAAGCCACTGTTTGAGCAGTGTTTGGGGCTTCCAAGGGCTTTCTAATCTCCCATAAAACAGTTCTGTCCACAACCTCTTTCTGAACTCAGGAAAACCATTTCATACTGAAAATAGGTCAAAATGTGCGATGGAAAATAAACGAGAGAAAAATTTGTGCTTAAAAAAGTTATTTCTCTGTTGTTTTGATTCCCAAAGACAATGGGCTTAAGTAAGATTCACCAGGGAAGCCAAGCACTGGTAGCTCATGCCTATCACCCTATCTACTCAGGAAGGCTGAGACCAAAAATGGCTCTTTGAAGCCAACCCTGGCAGAAAGAGCTCCAAGACTGAATTTTCAATTAACTATCAAAAAGCTGGACTGGAGGTGTAATGCAAGAGGTAAATCATCAGGTATGAACAAGAAAGCTGAAAGAAAGAAAGAAAAAGCCCTGGATCTGGATGATAAATATTTAAAAGATTAATTCCTTAGTTCATGTCTATAGACTGCAGGTCAGGTCTGTGTTGTTCACATTACCTAAATGGCTGCAATGAATCATAGAGGAAGGGGTTTGCACTGTAGATAAGGAATTATTTGACCACACCCCATGTACTCTATTGCAGGTGGGTATTAGGAATTACAAAGCCTACTGGATCCACAGGGATCAAATGAGACTCACAATTTGGTCCGAGGAGAGTCTGAGAGACTTCTTATATGACGTCATGCTGCCATGGCTCAGGGTCTCTGTGGGAAGAGTATCCACTTTGATTGTTTCTTCCAGCTCCTGTGACCCCTCGTCGCTGGATGTGTCATCCTCGGCTGCCCTGTTCAACATCAAACTGTTACAAAGAGACAACAAGGAGCCAAATGTCCATGGTTCACGCTAGTGCCAAACTGTGATTCCCAGATCTTATTTGCTCCTAAATACTGTAGCTAGGATTATAGGCATGAGTCACCAGTCTAGTAGAATTTTAATTTAGGTTCAAATAAAAAAAAAGAAGTGGCACATTCTATTAATAATCCACCTAGAGAGGATGAGATAGGAAGATTCTAAATTTAAGGCCAGTCTATGCTACATAGTGAGACCTTGTCTAAACAGAAAACAAAAACTAAAAACCAACCATCCAAACATGCAAAAACGAAAAGGAAAAAGAAAAAGAGCTACTGCCCCATCCCTTGAGCCACAGCACTACTTCCGGTTTTCTGGTGGTTGAGGTAAGAGTCTCATGGACTTTAGTGCCCGGGCTGGCTTTGAACCTCAATCCTTAGATTTCAGCCTCCTGAGGAGCTAGGATTATAGGCATGAAGCCACTGTAACTGATTTTTTTTTAAAAGCTAGTAAGTTTAATTTCATAAATTCTTCATACAAAGGCAAAGACCAATACTAAAGTCTTTCTTGGACTTATGTAAAGCAGAACCCAATTCTCTTACCAATTAAGATTCTATTTTATTTTAATTATTTATTAACATTGATTTTTACATCATATTTTAAATGATGTGCTTAACAAACAAATATTCAAGAAGGGAAAGAGATTGTTTTATTTAAAATCTATTTTACACTATTTAGAATTCTTCTAAGTCAGATATGTCTTGCACACTGACCTTACGTAGGCTGGTGTGTATGAAATCCTATTAATGAAGAGAATTAGAGGTAGTTTTGCAAATGTGTTCACTTATTTCCCCATGATTATCTCTATCAAGCAGCCCTGCTACCAGCTGGAAGGGCTGAAGTTTACAGACAAATGCTCTGAAAGCTGGCTGAGCCCAAAGGAATGAGTGAACAGAAAAAGGTTTCCATACCACTTGAATGTTTAATAAAATGTTTCAGGAAAAAAATTTTAAGTTATTTTAAAAGAAAGTAAATCAGCTGCTTGAATTTGACAAAACTAAGATCAAAGCTGTTAACAATTTTCTTTAGAATTGAACCACTTATTCATACTACTATGAATAATTAAATTGCATTAGAATAACCAACCTTTGGGGAATAAAAAGAATAAGATACATTTGGGCTTTGACTACTGAAAGTTAGTAAGCAGAAAGAGTACTAAATGAGGGCACAAACTACAATGGGCACAGCATGAGCAACTCATCTCTTGGCTAACCAACTCTTCAGATTCCTTTTCATGCCTCCCTTGGGCATCTGACAGAAAGCAGAGGCACCAGGAACAGTAACATTTAGCACACACCTAGGGTCCTGTCCTCAAGTCTCACCTTCCTGTCACGACTTCCATGGTTCCATGTTACTTATATTTTTTAGAAACGCAGTTGTCAGGTGAGTGGCACTTAGCCAATAAACAAACATCTTTTTCCTGTATCAGATGGATGTCACTAAAACTTTAAAACAAAAAATTCAAATCAGCCTAAGTGCTCTGAGCGAAAATTATAGGGCCTCACCTGGCACTGGCTGGCTCCTTAGTATTGGACTGCAGCTCACTGGTTGGTGGCATCTCAGATTTTCCCTCCTTGGCCTCTGGAAGCTGGAAAAAAAGATAATGGCAATATGCAATGAATGTTTTCCCTGCAAATAAGCCAAACTTACCAGCTGTCTTCTCTAGGAAAAATAAAACCTGAACTCACAAAGACTTAAACACACCGTCTGACAGTATAGTAGCAACTTGAGACAGAAGTGTTGTCATGCAGAAAAATATCCCTACAAAGCCAGTTAAGACATTTTAGAACAGCTCTGTTTCAGTCATAAAATATAACACAACTGATCTAAAATGGTAAAGGCCTTGGCAGAGACACTGGGACACTACAACAGAAGTGCTGCCTGCTCCTTCTGGGAGAAGCATGATGTGGACATGAACTTGGCTCAGACAGACTAATATGCGACATTCCCTGAGACCTCTTCTTCAGAAAGCTTCAATCTACTTGATCCACTACTTGAGTGATGTTGTTCTCTGGAAAAGTCTGATCTACTGACTTGTTAAAAGAGCAGATTGTAGTTATTTGCATGTGGAATTGTGGAGGACTATATACTTTTGCTTTTACTGAAAGGTAAGCCAAGGAAAAGGACAGAGAATACGCTTTAGGGTCAAGACTCAAGGTCGGCTCTAGCTCCATCCCTCATCAGTTGTGTGACTTCATAGAGCTCTTTTTTCTGCCCAAGCTTCATTACTGTAAAATGGCAATTCAAGTATCTTTGGGACTGAGCTGTAGAAAGTTGAGGTTATATATGAAATCACCTACAACAGCACCTGCATGCAACAGCTACTTAAATGCTGTCACTTCAAAATAATACCACATAAAGGGGAGGGTAATGGGGACCAAGACATGTGAAAGAGTATCAATGTATGTGAATTAATGCACCTTCTATCTGGCAAATATCATGCAACCCTTTTATTAATTACAATAAAAAATATTTAAAAAAATAAAAAAATAATACCACATAAAGCTAGCAGAAACAGGATGAACGGCATGTCTATGCCATCTGCTTTCTCTGCTGTATTTTTCTAATAAAATTTTCTATCATCTTAAAAAAATACATACCATATAGCACACTTTTTTTGTATAAGGCCAACAAGTTGTTTGAATGGGAATTCACTTATGTTTAGCCCATAGAAATAATTATAGGTCTGTTACCTGCTTGGTCATGCTTTCTCTCTTTCGCCAAAACCACCAGCGACCAGATTTCTTTGGCATCTTGTCTTTGACCCAGGACTCAACTGTAGCCTGGAAATTAACCAACTTGGGTCAGTATGGGTGAACTATTAGTTAGAAAGTACTCAATTCTTCAACTCCCAGCTCTGATAGTGTTTTCCATAACTATGAAAGGAAAACATTGGGCTAGGAGTATGGCCTAATGGTAGAGTGCTTGCCTAACATGTACAAAGACCAGGGTTCTATCCCTCGGTACCACATACACAGAAAAAGCCAGAAGAGGCTCAAGTGGTAGAGTGCTAGCCTTGAGAAAGCCCAAGGACAGTGAAGGACAGTGCTCACATCTCAAGTCCAAGCCCCAGGAAAGGGGGAAAAAAAAAAGGGACAACATCTTGCTTTAGTGGTAGCTTAGTGTATATACAGTGCTTTAAATGTTGAACGCAGATAAGACACTGGATAATAACTACCCATCTAAGAACAATCAAGTACTATATTCTGTACTCAGGGCCTGGGTACTGCCCTTGAACCTTTTTGCTCAAGGTTTATGTTCTACTTTCAAGAACGCCTCAAATGTGAATCACTCACCTTAGGCAAACTCTTCTGGAATACTTGCAAACTAAGGATCATGGGAGCAGCCAAAGCCCAGTTATAGTAACTGTGAGAAACAAAAATTATTCAAAATCATTACACAAAGACAATGTGGGAGAGAAGTGAAACAGGGTTGGGGAAGATGTAAAGAAGGAGTATAGGAAATGTAGAAATATCTAATTCTTCATTCTTTTCAATAAAAAGATGACCAAGCTGGGTGCTGGTGGCTCATACCTGTAATCCTAGCTATTAAGAAGGCTAGATCTGATGGTCACAGTTTGAAGCCAGCCCAGGGAACAAAGTCTGAGACTTTTTTTTTTTTTGCCAGTCGTAGGCTTGAGCTCAGAGTCTGAGCACTGTCCTTGGACTTTCTCAAGGTTAGAGCTCTACCACTTGAGCCTCAGCACCATTTCTGGCTTTTTTCTATGTATGTAATACTGAGGAATCTAATGTTGGTCTTCGTGCATGCTAGGCAAGCACTCTACCACTAGGCCAAACTCCCGGCCCCTAGTCTGAGACTTTTTGTTTTCTTTTGCCAGTCCTGGGGCTTGAGGTCAGGTCTAAGTGTTGTCCTTGGTTTTCTTAAGGCTAGAGCTCTACCACTTGAGCCACAGAACTATTTCTGGCTTTTTCTATGTATATGTATGTGGTACTGAGGAATCGAATGTTGGTCTTCGTGCATGCTAGGCAAGCAATCTACCATTGGGCCAACTCCCAGACCAGTCCGTGAGACTCTTGTCTCCAAGTAACCACCAAAAGCCCTGGAAATAGAGCTGTGGCTCAAGTGGTAGAGCACTAGCCTTAAGCAAAATAATTTCAAGAATAGTGTCCAGGCTCTGAGTTCAAGCTCTGGGACTGATTTAGAAACACCACCACCAACAACTAAATTTTTGTCTTGGAAACTCTGCTTCAAGCCAAACCTCTCTGACTACAAAAGTATAAACAGAGTAAGAGTATTTCAATGTCTTAAGTTGAGGCTTCATTTAAAGTCATTCAGCATTGGCTCTTTTGTATGAGATGACAAATTTATATAATTAAAAACAGCACCTTGTTAAAATAAATCCCTTATATTCAATAACGATTAAGCAAAAACATTTACCGGTTATATATGCGTATCACAAGGTTAGGATTGTCTATAAGTCCAGGGTTTTCTGCAAATTCATGATAAGTAATGATATGCTCCATAAATTTTTCTGCAATATAAAACAGTGATTAATTTGGTTAGAGATAATTATATTCTGCATAGCTAGAATTATAGGTTGAGGACTGGTTCAAGCAGTAGACCATTTTGTCTAGTAAGCACAAGGTCCTAAATTCAAACACTGAGTTCAGCACTGAAAGCTGAAGCATTCACACTTTCTCTTCTCAGTGGCAATGGGGTTTACAATAACTAATTACTGTCACTTGAGCCACATCTCTAAAGTAAGTCTTTTTTAAACAAACCCTTTTTAAACATACAAAAACAAACAAAACCCTAACATTTTTATATCCACCAAGGCAAAATATCACTTTTTTCCCCTCTCATAGGACCTTTCCTTTTCCCTTATGTAGTTAAAATAAGAAAAACAAACCCAAACCAACAGAAGGGGATATGCTAGAGACTTTCAAAAAAATATCACAGATATGGTGAGAAGGGAGGAACAGAGACAGAGAGAGAGAGAGACGGGGGAAGGGAGGAGGGGAGAATAAACAAATTTGTAAATATACATTAATAACTAAGTTTGTTTTCATAGCAGGGGAAATTACAGAGAATTGTGTAACTGAGGAAAATTTATGGAGATCTTAATACTTTAGATGTGCATACATGTTAGAAAACACAACCAAAGGAAAATTGTAATTGCTGGGATTAAACAGAAATCCAGAATTTTTCTTGGGGTCTTGAGTAAATAAATCCTATGCTCTGAAAGTGCACATGAGAACTTTGCATGAACTTTTATACATGTTCTTAAGTCTGTACTTTATTAGATCCAGGCAAACAAAGAAATTTTTCATATGGGTAATTCCTCTAGGTAATATATTATTTACCTTGTCATTTTCTCTTCCTCAGAACCATCAGACTAGGTTACTAGTCTGATATTTAAAATGAGAGTAAAAGATGTATTTCATTTCAATTTCTATCCCTCCTCATAAATATTTAACCGAGGGAATAAAGGTATATAAAAGAATATAGCCTCATTTTGTACTTAGAAAGAACTGATGGCTCAAATATTCTTGTTTTTTTCACAGTGGGAAATTGGACTCGGAGCCTCAGGTACACAAGGCAAGTGCTCTTCCATTATATTATACCCCTATCCCCAACAATACACTCTTCATTTCTTGTAAAACATCAAACTACTAGGTGTGGTGCCTGTAAGGAACTTGTGGTAGAAGGATCTTGCGATCAAGGCCTGAGACTCTTGTCTAACAAGAAACCAAACCAAGCAAACAAATGGAAGAGATGAAGAAATAATATCTAGTCACCCCAAAGGGTAAAGTTCTAGGACTCCAGCCATACAGTCTGATACAGCATGCCTCTAGTTCTTGCGAAGGGAAGAGAAGACACAAGATGATGTGAAAATGATGTTAGCAGTTATGAAAAGAAAACCACTATCAGCCAAAATAAGAAATGATTAAAAGTTTAGTTTAAAATGAAGATAAAACTAAAAAGGCTGAGGTACATGAGAGTCACTCACACACAACTGTTCCATCACATCTATAAGCTATCTATGTCTGCTCTGCTAAGCTCCTTCCTTATTCTCTTGTAAGCTTTATTTACCTTGTGCTAGCTTCTCAAACTGACACAGAAAGTACTCCTATACTTTTTGCTAGAAAGACCCTTTTACTTAGTGGACAATTCATTTTCTATCACTTTGGAACTTTATCAGGTCTAAGCCCAGTAATTTCCAGGAAAGCAGCTGGTCCCAGTCCCACAAATATTCTAACTCTGTAGATGAAAAGATCAACCAGTGTAGTCTGACCTGGCTGCTTAGCCAACAGGCCAGGAGACTTTAATTTCTTAGTTTGGAATCAGAGCTTTCAAGGTACTATCCTCACCAAATTGTGGTATAAAGTCTAAAATTACAGGAAATTACTGATCTTATGAGAGCAAGTACCCCTGAACTGGGTAAAGGCAGGTTTGAAACCACACAATGACCAAGCTGCTCTACAGTGAACATGGCATGACTGCCCAGCATACCTTTAGAAATTTCTCCGTTCTCACTGAGGCCCCCACAAAGGGAGAGGGTGACATCTGGCAAGTCCATGGCAGAGTCCGAGAGGCACTCGGTGCCACTGTCTGCAGCAGCACTGCCCACAGACTGAGGAGACTGGGAGCCAGACAGTGTGTCAGACTCTGGCCACTGACGAGAGCCTGGGTCTGTTTCACTGTAACAGGGGAAAGAAAAGGTTGAAAAAGATCTGCATTACATTTTTTTTTTTTTGGTTGGTTCTAGGACTGGTGCTGTCCCTGAGCTCTTCAGCTCAAGGCTACCACTCTATACCTCTTGAGCCACAGTGCTACTTCCAGTTTTCTGGTGGTTAATTGGAGGTAAGAGTCTCACAGACTTTAGTGCTTGGGCTAGCTTTGAACCGTGATAAGCCTCCTGAGTAGCTAGGATTACAGGTGTGAGCCACCACGCTTATTATGACTTTTATATTGCTAGCTTACGACTTGATTCACTGGGGTGTTCAAAGCAAACAGCATAGCCTTTAAGAAGGAACGGATGAGGTAGGGAAATGGGGACAAAAACATAAGAAGGGCTATCAATGTGTGTCTCAATCTGGCGAATGTAACTGTAACCCCTTTATATATTACCTTGATAAAAAAAAGGAATGGACAGATAGTAAGACCTAACCTTTTAAAGATAATATTTGAAATCACATCATAAGCCACATTATCAAGAAACTAAATTGTGCTTTTGAAGAATTAACTGTGAATATAGTAAATTATGTCACAAAAATGTGTCACAAAAACCACTGAAGTCATAATACAGTTAAATGTGGTCTTTTGGGTTTTAATTAGAGGGTTACAGGTTTTAAACATTTATTCACAATTCCATGATAAAAATGACATGTTAATTAAAAAAAATCTGACATTTAGAAACCTTTTGATCCTAACTTCCTAGAAAAAGTTATGGAACTATATACATCTTGTACAAAATTACTTGGAAGTCCACGGCTATAAATAAGGCTTTGCCAAATCTATCTATACAAACAGAAAGAACAGAAGAAAACCCTCAAGAGGCTATATCCATTTAGGAAACTAAAGGTCAGAGCTAAAGATGAGGTTTATCCAGTATTTTTCTTTTGGTAGGTAGAAAGTAGAGGTCTAGATGACCATAATGGACACCTTTCGTAATGGAATATAATAAATCTGAGCAAAAGAACAAGGAAATGGCATGCTGTTTTTAGTCACCAATGCTTATTATTCTACACCTCTAAATAAGTATGTAATATCACATTTGACAAATTGCCCTGAACTTTTTCTACAAGCTAACCTTAAAAAAAAATTTTGGTGCTGAACCTAGGACCTCACGTAAGCAGTCTACTACTAAGTGTATTCCCAGAGCAAGAAGCCATTGTTTTTAATGTTTGGGTTAAAAAAAATGCAATCTAGTGAAATTAATGTGCCCTTTTGAAAACAATCTCTACGTTGAATTATAGATGTCAGACAGCAAAGTATACATCCATTTAAAGCAGAAAGCAGCTCCCAAAACTATTTTTTAAACATTTGAATTAGTGAGTTTAGATTTATGAAATTTTCTCATAATAGCAATGCAT
This sequence comes from Megascapheus bottae, assembly GCF_031878675.1. NCBI lineage: Eukaryota > Metazoa > Chordata > Mammalia > Rodentia > Geomyidae > Megascapheus > Megascapheus bottae. Next base: position 39,705,342 of record NC_143527.1, read on the forward strand.
TCTTACACCTCCAAATTGTGTATCATGGGTTAAGAGTATGTTTTCATTGACAGGGCAAAAAGCCGATCCTGTTGGTTAATGATAATGGAGAAAACCTGTGTCTAAGTGGAGTTAGAAAAGAAGGGTGGGTGGTGAGGGGGGAGAAGATGGCTACATGTTCTCTTAACACCCCTGGGTGCTATTTTTACTAGGCACACGGATAGCTCCTTCTGTAGTTGGGTGTGGACATGTAACTGAGTTAGTACTGGGTATGCTGTACCCTTCCAGCAAGGTTTTTGTTACTTTCACTGGATACTGGACTCCAAGGTCCTGAGGCTCAAGATAGAAGGGACTTATTTGCAGGCGTGCCTCCAAGGAAGGGACTGGAATGATCTCCCCAAGAGCAAAAAAACCCCCTTTGATTGTGGTAGTTCACTATGATGTTGGGCTTTATCAGTTATAGCAGCTGGTGTCTCCCAATCAGTAGTAATATCTGAACATGTGAGGCAGGCCATCTGACTCAGCAGGATGCCAAATCCACAGGAGTAACAGGACTCGTACTCAAATTCTAGCCGTAATTACAAAGACTGGCCAATGAATAGTGAAAATAATGTCACAACAAAACACATACTTAGCACATTAAGAGTTCATCTTTACTTATGAAAGTATCTCAGGAAATTAGTTGGTCAACTACTATTTAGTGGGAAGTAACTCTAAACAATTATAATAGGATATACAAAGTCCCATCATCTGACACTTTCTTCACTTTTTAAAATGAGAATTTAAGAAATCTACTATAGGGCTGGGAATGTGGCTTAGTAGTAGAGTACTTGCATAGCATGCATTAAAGCTTTGGGTTTGATTCCTCAGTACCACACAAACGCTCAAACGGCAGCGTGTTGGCCTTGAGCAAAAGAAGCTCAGGAACAGTGCCCAGGCCCTGAGTTCAAGTTTCCGGACTGGAAAAAAAAATCTTACTATGAGAATGACAATGTAAATAAATAACGAAGGACAGAGAAGAAATTAAGACAGTTTATATTTTAATTTTCCTACTAGAAGAAAATAAAGCAGTTTCAATTTCTCATCTCAAAATGAATTTATGTCGACTTCAGATAAATTTAGGATACAGACAGACCTAAGAAGAAATTTTAACGAGCTCCACAAAACAGCATAAACAAACAAAAAAACAACCTACTATGATGGGTGCAGTGGCTTACGACTGTAATCCTAGCTACTCAGGAGGCTCAGATCTGAGGATCAAGGTTCAAAGCCAGCCCACGCACAAAAGGACCTGAGACTCTTATCTCCAATTAATCTCTAGAAAACCCAAGTGGGGCTTGACTCAAGGGTAGGTGGTAGCCTTGAACTGAAGAGCTCAGGGACAGCACCCAGGCCGAGTTCAAGCCCCATGACCCACAAAAACAAAAAACAAAAAAACCTACTGTGCTCTTATCGTAGTTAACTATTAGTTTGAAGTCTACATACTAAAAATAACATTTATGAGTTTTCTAAATCCTAAAGCAATCCTAGTCAAATTTACCTAAAAAAGCAGTCACCTTACACCTTTTCCTAATACGAAATAACTGGGTATTTTGGAGCTGTACACCCAATACAGAAAGCATACACTACCTTTTAGGGAAATAGAGAGCTGCAACTTCAGGTTCTAGAACCTTTAAGTCATCAAGATAAATATCATCAGGTCCCTGGTGCTGGCTTCTTTTGTGGACACCTATTTTTACAGGAAAAACACAACAGAAGTAAACAATTGTTTTTCTTCATTTATAATTCTGGAAGAAAAATAAAGGTTTCCAAACAGGATATACCATGGATTTGAATAAACTTGTATATTTAAAAGGTGTCAATTGTTTATCTTGTTGATTACTATCCAAGGCAACGAAAGAGATTTAGTGTTCAACAATTCTAGCACCTAAGTTACATTTAATAATGAAAGTTTAAAAAATTAGGATAGGATAAACATGACCAAACCTGAGACTAGTTGCATATACTTTCCTTACAGAAACTACCAGGCACAAGTGGTTATTGACCACCTAAAATGTCACTTATCTGAAATATGTGAAATGAATTAAAAAGTTTATCTAGTAGGCTGGGAGTTTGGACTAGTGGCAGAGTGCTTGCCTAGCATGCATGAAGATCTAGGTTCGATTCCTTGGTGCCACATACATACATAAGTTGGAAATGGTGCTGTAGCTCACTCAGGTGGTAGAGCCCTAGCCTTGAGGAAAGCCCAAGGACAGTGTTCAAGCCCCAGGACTGGAAAAAAAATAATTTTTAAGGTTTAGATAAACTTTTATTTATCATCAAAAATATAAAGTATAAAGATATGATTTAAAAATGATTTCTCTCAAAAATCTCAATTTTTATATTATATATTAAAATTCTAGTATTTTAGGTCTTATTTACTGGGTAGAATATAGCCTAATAAACCCAAACCTAATTTACTCTTCAATAGTAGCCATGAGAAAATTCAAAATTATGTAGACAGCACATATATTTCTACTGGACAATGATATTAAAGCTAATTCTGGTTAAGTAGGGAAATTTCATGTTAGCAAAACAATCAGAAGTATCTGGAACATAAAAGCCTACCATGACAACTGGACAAACTTTTAAAACTCTATTACCAAGGAGGATAGTAAGGAGAGAGGGGTGGAAATATGTTAGAGAGATGGGAAGGAAGAAATGAGGGAGATTGGAGAGTCCTTTTAAAATAAACTGATGAAAGGAATCGATAAAAAGATTAAAAATACAACTATCACATTTGAGGAAATATAAATCTGAATTCTTCAAGGTGATAATGGTACTAGTGTTTTATTTATTAACTCATTAGAACTGATTCTTTTTCTCAACAAATATTCCAAAGACCTGCTAGATGACAGTTAGGAGACAATAGTGAGGAAGTTAAGCATCCTACTCCAGTGGAACTTGAAAGAGTAAACGTGAAAACACAGTATGTAAGTAGTAGGAACAAAATGCAGAATGGGTTCTGATTAATAAATAGAAATATAATCTCATAAACAGAAATAATTTATCATCCAAAGTCCAAGTATTTCATGACTAATTAAATAAGTACTACCTTTCTTTTTTGATGGTGAGTCTACTTTAGCTGCTGGCTTGGGTTCTGAGGGAGCCTCTGCTAATGACGGGCTGGGAAGGCGGTCTGCATCTAACATAGATGAAATCTGAGGTGTCTCAAGAGGAGGTGGGAGAAGTTCTGCAGCAGAAGTTGTATCACTCATCTGCTTACACAAAGCTCTGGGTTTGGGTTTGACTATGGTGCACACAGTGTCTTCCATATTAGCATCCTTTTCAACTTCTCTTACGAGACTGTCCTCGCTGGGAATTACCCGAAAATGGGTATTTTCTGAAGGTGTAATTGTAGCTGTCCGAGGATGATAATCATATCTTTCTCTTTTGCTGACCTACAAAAATTGAATTGTTTAAAAATTAAACTAGTTTCAAAAGGTATTATGACACAAGCTAGTAAACATACTCATTTCATTAACTTATTTTAAGTAAAATAGTTCCTAATTGGCAAAAAGGAACAATTCCAAATTGATGCTGTGATATAATTATTCTACTGTAATTACTCTACTGTGAAGATTTAAATATTATAGGCTAGAAATATGACAATTTTTAGATATCAAGAGGTAGAAAATATTCATTTTGAGATAAAACAATGCACATAAAATTTATTTCCTACTTTGTTTTAAGGGAGCTGTGTTAAAGTACAAACTTGATTAAAAAAACATTAAGAAGTTTATATGTCTTAACTAAATTCAGTAAGAGAATCTAAACATTTTTTCCCTTTAAAGAAATATTTTTCTTTCAAGAAATATCTTTCTAGTTTTTTTCCTTCATAATGGCAAAAAAACTTTATATTTTATTTAAAAATTCAGTGTGACAAGTTTCTTTCTGGTCTTGTAGAATTTCCTTATAGTAATTACCAATCAATATTATTTGCTAACCAGAAACAAAAAGTACTGTTATGTTACTTCTGTTAGAAATACATATTGCAAACATTTATAATGGTTTCATTTTAGGACCACAGGAGGGCACTATGGTAATAGTTTGTGGGCTTAGAAGCTGCTTCTTTTACTTCCAGGATAGGAGACTTCATTGGTCTTAATTAGATATATCTACAGGCTACAGAGTAAACCTAATACCTTAGTGGACTCTGGAAATCCGCCCCACGTCCATTCCATGTGCGACTCAGATCTGAGCAGACTCTCAGCAGGTTTCACTTCCAATTCAGAATCACTCTTAGGACATAGAGCCTGGGAAAAGGTGCTGCACACACAAAAACAAAGAAGGAAGAACAAAGTTCTGTGAGCCTGACAGAAAAATGGAGGAAAAATACACATGCTATTGAAGGGAACACCAGTTATTTGTCAGTCCTGGGGCTTGAACTCAGGGGTGCACACTGTTCTTGGGCTTTCTCAAGGCTAGCCTTCTACCACTTGTGCCACACAACATTTCTGGCTTGCTTTATTTTTTCCCTTGTGTATGTGGTACCAAGGAATTGAACCCAGGGCTTTGTGCATACTAGACAGGCACTCTACCACTAGGCCACACACTCTGCTCCCATGTGAGTTTTTTGTTTGTTTTGTTTTTTTGTCAGCCCTGAGCTTGAGCTGAGGGCCTGATCATTGTTCTTGGACTTTCTCCAGGCTAGCGCTCTAACTCTTGAGCTTCAGCACCACTCTGGCTTTTTCTCTATGTATGTGGTACCGAGGAATCGAACCCAGGTCTTTGTGCATGCTAGGCAATACTCTATCACTAGGCCAAACTCCCAGCCCCCCAATATGAGTTTTTTTAGTAACACAAAAATGCCACCTAGGCACTAGTGGCTCATGTCTATAGTCCTAGCTACTTACTTAGGAGGCTGAGATCTCTTAAGTATTGTGTTTTGAAGCCAGCCCAAGCAGAAATTGCCTGTGAGACTTTTTTTTTTTTTTTTTGGTGGGTCATGAGGCTTGAAATCCATCTGGGCACTGTTCCTGAGCTCTTCAGCTCAAGGCTACCACCCTACCCCTGGGCCTGGGTGTTGTCCCTGAGCTCTTCAGCTCAAGTCTACCATCCTACCCCTGAGCCACAGCCCCACTTCTGTTTTCTAGAGGTTAACTGGAGGTAAAGAGTCTCAGGCCCTTTTGTGCCTGGCTTTGAACCTTGATCCTCAGATCTCAGCCTTCTGAGTAGCTAGGATTACAGGCATGAGCCACCTGCAGGCCTGTGAGACTTTTATCTCCAATTAACCACTCAAAAACCAGTGCTGTGGCTCAAGTGGTAGAGCATTAGCCAGGTCCTGAGTTCAAGCCCCATGAGCAACAAAAAGCCAACTAGTGTTTACTGAGGGCTTATTAGGACCTCAGTAAATACTATTATATCCATTCTTTTACTTCTTTCTGCATATTAAAGAGAAAAGCATTTCAATAAGTGAAGAAATGCACAAAAGGTAAGCAACAGCTATCTGGCTCCATGTTTAATCCCCACTACCAAAGCAGCACTAATACATGAAGATGTGAGAACAGAACAAACATTATGACTACATGTTTTTACATAGTCATAGTCAACAGCCACTAAGTGACTAGAACTTTAGCAAGGTAGATGAACAAACTCTGTGCTGTATATACAGATGTACACAGCTTGACAACAATGTTAGAGGTTAGATCAAATTTAGGAATAAAACAATTGAGAGAAAATTCATATGTTAAAACTTCAGCAAACATACAAACGCTCTACTATATAAGACATGGGTGTTGTTGCTATCAAATAACAGAAAGTTTATTGAACATGTCCTTACTTGTCCCCTTAATAGATTTTTCAAAGATCTTTTTACCTCTCTAATGGGGACCAATCTCCATCAGATAAGGGGTAGTGATCCCCAGAATGGAAGAGGGAAGGCTCTTTATATTCTTCTTCCTTTAAGGGAACATTTGTAGATCCTCTGTGAAAGGAAAAACCCAAAGTCAGAAACAATATTTAGTCAGCTTTACAGTACTCCACAAATGTGACAAACTGCCTGAACACAGACTGTTACCTGTCAAAACACAGGAATAATAGTATATACGTTAGCAGAGAGATCAGTAATGATCTACAGTCAAGAGTGAGATTCAAAGCTGCTCAAGTTCATTATCACTATACAGAAAACACTTTAACCCATGGATGTTCTTTTACATTTATCTTTAAGTTTGCCATAGTTGTGCAAGTCAACATTTCCCTAATTGCTAACAGAAGTTAGATGGTTATATAAAACCACCCAAATCTACTAAACTGCACACATAGTATCTGTCAATATTGTAAGTTATACCTTAATCAGTAGAAAGCTAAAGTAAAATCCTGAATTACTTACATAAGATAAATTTAATCTATACTTGATATTAAGAGATAAATGGGGTTTACTAAGTACCATGACCAAAGATCACTTATATTTATCAGCAACCTTAGCACAGTATTACTCAGTGAATTTCAGTGTGCTAATAATAAACATTTGCATTTTGACATGATAAATTCTTCATAAAATGTCCACTTTATAAAAGGCATCTGTTGTTTCAGAATATAGGATAAAGGCAAGGCGCTGATAAGCTCCAGGGTACCACAAATACTTTCAAGTACCACAGAAGAACATGCACCTGAGAAGTCTGATAAGTCAGTTACTGATCAGATGAAGAATGTAGCCTCTAGACAAAAGATGTACTCCAGAAGTCTCAGGATTCGTGTGACTCAGTTCCTACATTTAGCTTTCTAAGAAAACCCATTTTTGTGATTGAGAGTTAAAGGATGAGGTTTTTTTCTGTCTGGTTTTGATCCTTCAATTTGTTACTGCTATGTATCTGAATTATTGCCATCAGTGGCATGGAAATGTTTTGCATATTTTAGACTTGTCTGAAAAAATGGCAATATTGGGGCTGGAAGTGTGGCCTACTGGTAGAGTGCCTGCCTAGCATACATGAAGCCCTTGGTTTGATTCCTCAGCACCATATACACAGAAAAAACAGAAGTGGTGCTGTGACTCAAGTGGTAGAGCCCTAGCTTGGACAAAGTCCAAGGACAGTTCAAGCCCCAGGACTGAGGGTGGGGGGAGGTAATGTTTTATGTATTTGCACTCAAAATTGTGACAGGATATCTGGAACCACCACTCACTGATCTAACTAATATTAGTGGAAGGACATTATTGATTTATTCAGAGTTTTAAAGCAGTTTTTTTTTTTTTTTTTTTTTTTTTTTTTGCATGTGTGTGTCAGTCCTGGGCTTGAGCTCAGGGTCTGAGCACTGTCCTTGGACTTTCTCAAGGCTCTACCACTTGAGCCTCAGCACCACTTCTGGCTTTTTTCTATGTATGTGGTTCCGAGGAATCGAACCCGGATCGTCGTGCATACTAGGTAAGCTTTAAAGTTTTTTAGGTCTATAAGCCTGTGCACTAAAAGTACTTCTTTTAATTATTTCTTTCCATATTTGTTAGTTCTAACAGAAATTCTTTTTATCAGAACTCAAATGAAAATCTTGTAAGAATATCACACATGAAGCCAGGCTCATGCCTGTAATTCTAGCTACTCGGAGGCTGAGATCTGAGGATCATGGTTCAAAGCCAGCCCAGGCACTAAAGTTCATGAGACTCTTATCTCCAATTAACCACTAGAAAACAGGAAGTGGTGCTGTGGCTCAAGAGGTAGGGCGGTAGCTTTGGGCTGAAGAGCTCAGGGACAGTGCCCAGGCCCAGAGTTCACGTCCCACAACCGACAACAAAACAAAACAAAACAAAACAAAAAAAAGGAAAATCACACTCGACAGATGGTGATAGAAGCCAGGAACTGAGGCCTCATGTCTGTCATTCTAGCTATACTCTCAGGAGGCTGAGATATGGAGGGCAGTAGTTCAAAGTCAGCCTATGTAGAAAAGTACAAAGATGCCACCTGCAGTATGCAGATCCAGGTTTGATTCCTCAATACCACATAGATAGAAAAAGTCCGAAAGTTGTGCTGAAGCTCAAGTGGTAGAGCTCTAGCCTTGAGAAAGTCCAAGTACAGAGCTCAGGCCCTGAGCTCAAGGCCCGGATTGGGGGAAAAAAAATGTATGCAATAGCATCTAACCCAAAATTAGAGTTTAAGGCAGATTATTTTTCTTAAATGGTTTATATGATAGCAAAAGGCTGAACAGTAGATTCTGCAGAAATGCAAAAAGAAAAACAAAAAAATGATGCTATTGCTACTTGTTTCCACAATAGCAGCTGCTGACTGTCCCCACTTTCACCACATGACAAGAGCTATACCTTGCTGCTTGAGCTCCCTTCTCATCATCAGAGCTCACAACCACATCACATGCATCTTCTGCACCAGGAGAAGCAGCCTGTTCTTCCTTCTTACTGTCCTGCTTGCATTTCTTTCGCCTTCGTTTTTTCTTTTTCACAGAACTTGGAGTGAAAACAGTTTCAGTTTCCAAGATGTGCGTAATGTCTGAATTCTGAGATGCTCTTTCATCTCCACCAGCTCTTACCAAAGGGGTATCTATATCTTTAAAGAACTGGTCTTCAGTAGGAATTGGTGAGGTAGCAAGATAAGCAGGAAGCCTTTCCTTAAAGAACACAGAGAAAGAAGTTAGCTATGATCAGCTAGATAGTGGACTAAAGCAATTAATAAATACTTGGACTTACACATTTTCATGATGGTACAAAAAAAGACTCATTTCAAAATATAAGAAAATTACAGGGATCTGAGGCGTATCCACAATGCTCAAGAAAATCTCTATCCTGATACGAGACATAGTTACATGTTAGCTCATTTCAGTTCATGTAACCAAGTATGTTTGGAAGAAATGATTTGCCAACTCAGTATAAAATACAAAAGCTGCAATTAAAGCAGTCATGTCAACTCTCTGCAAAGACATTTTCTAAGCAGCAGCATAAGTATTCTGAAGGGGAGTTATAAGGTCTTTTGTCAAGAACAGTATGAACACAACACATCAAACTTATAGTTCAAAATTTGTAGTTCACCTTCAGACCTAAAAAAGTAATTACAGGGCCGGGAGTTTGGCCTAGTGGTAGAGTGCTTGCCTAGCATGCACGAAAACCCGGGTTCGATTCCTCGGTACCACATGCATAGCAAAAAGCCGGAAGTGGTGCTGAGGCTCAAGTGGTAGAGTGCTAGCCTTGAGAAAGTCCAAGGACAGTGCTCAGGCCCTGAGCCCAAGCCCAGGGCTGGCAAAAAAAAAAAAAAAAAAAGAGAAAATTACATATCCTTAATAATTGAAGCTTATAATTTTTGCTACTTGCAATTTTATTCTTTATAGAGTAAGTTGGGTCTTCTACAGATTTTTTTAAAGAGCCACATTAAATGCATCAAGAATAGCTTATTCTTGTTCAAACAGGGCTGGGGGGAGTACGGGCCAGTGCTGGTGGACCAATAGGGTGGTGTTTGTACAGGTATGCTCTCTTGCTAAAAGACAACATATAATGATTTACAAAAGAACATAGATCAATCACTTGAAATCTTTTGAGAGAATTAATTCATTTGTCTACTTAAGGTTGGGGATATACTTTGTATCCAAGTTTAAAGGTCACGTGCACAAACATTAGTCTAAGATAATGCCTTAATCAGGCAGAATTGAATATAGTCCAGTTAAGAGAAAAACTGTAACAGGCATTAAGAAAGCTCATTAAGTGCTGGAGGTGTAACTCAAGTGGTAGAGTACTTATTTTGCTAGTGTGTGAACAGCTTTGGGCTAAATCCTCAGAACTGCAAAACTCATTGCTAAGTTAAAGATAAGCTTTCCCTTACAAAAAGAGCAAATAGAGGGGCTGGGAGTTTGGCCTAGTGGTAGAGTGCTTGCCTAGCATGCACCAAGGCCCAGGTTCAATCGGTACCACATACATAGAAAAAAGCTGAAATGGTGCTGAGGCTCAAGTGGTAGACCTCTGGCCCTGAGAAAGTCCAAGGGCAGTGCTCAGGCCCTTAGCTCAAGCCCAGGACTGGCAAAAAAAAAAAAAAAAAAAAAAGGCTCTCTATATGTATGTTTCCTTTACCCTCAATGTTGTAAATTTCCTCATTCCCCAGTTCCTTTTGGATAGGTTAATTCTTCAATGTAACACTGAAGCTTTTCTAATCAGCAATAATCATTTATGCAAGCAAAAATTGCTGACCATTTCTCATTTGGAACATGTGTCAGAGACCTGAAACAAATGCATAAAATGGATGTAACCCTTGAAAACTTACATATTCTTCTCCAGTCTCCTCCACAAAGAAAGCTTCTCCATTATCACCCAATTTCATATGAAGATCTACTGCACTGCCATTGATTTCTATATCAATCTAGCAGAGAAATAAAACATGACTTAATATTTCATCTTTCATTAAGTTTTCTGGGCTCTTACAGCAAGCTCAGTAAAACCATTTCCTATATCTAAAGCCTTAGACACTGCCCCACCCCCCTCCACCTTACATTCTCTATCTCAAAGAAACGAACTTGGGTTAGGGTAGGGATGGAGAACTAGACACTAAAAATGTTTCATCAACTTCTGTGTGAGAGCTGGTCATGTGGCTTGAACACAGAGCCTGGGTTCAGTCCCTGAGCTTCTTTTGTTCAATGCTAGTAGTACTCTACTTGAGCCACACCTCCACTTCTGTTTTTGGGCAGTTAACTGGAAGTAAGAGGCTCACAAATGTTCCTGCCTGGGCTGGCTTCAAACCTTAATCCTCAGATCTGAGTAGCTAGGATTACAAGTATCAGCCATTGGTGCCTGGCATCACCACCTATTTTTAAAGCTTTAATCGCTCACATAATATAAAATGGGAAAAATACTGCAGATACATTTGCACACTTTCCAAGTTTGGGCAAGCAATCTCACCCTGAATGCTTACGAGCTGGGAGCAATTTTACTCCAGCTCCTCTGTCCACAGATCACTATGTAAATAACAAAAGCCATCTGTGAACTATCACTGTTCTTTGAAATCTGTCAGTTCTCTGGACTCAAGAGAGTGCTAAATACATCTTTTTTTTTTTAAAGCCAATTAAGAAAGAAAATTATTGACCAGGATATCCAGTGTAGCAATAAAATAAAAACTGATGATGTTAGAAGACAAATTCATGTCGTACTTATAAGAGTTATAGAAGAAACAATTTATTCTGGGCACCATGCCCTTGCTGTCAATGGAGAGGAGAGATCAAGATGTGCAGACAGGACTATGTATTGTAAAAGTATTTTCAGACTTAAGGAAAATGTCCAAAGATTTTATGTATACACTATTAATACTGCATAGTAGTAAGTTTTTCTTAATCACAGAGATGTTGATTAGCGACTTTGGAATTCTTATGTGCACCAAAGCACTGGATAAGTATTACACACACTGTGGATAATTTAGAACTGTTCCCCATAGTCAGAAAGAAGGTTACAGACAAGCATATTATAGGTTGCTATAATATGCTTTGGAATCAGAAGAATCTATCTGATTTTTATTTTTATTTTATTTTTTTGCCAGTAGTGGGGCTTGAATTCAGTGTCTGAGCACTGTTCTTGGACTTTTATCAAGGCTAGTGGTCTACCACCTGAGCCACAGCACCACTTCCAGCTTTTTTCTATGTATGTGGTACCAAGGAATTGAACCTGGGTCTTCATGCATGCTAGGTAAGCACTCTACCACTAGACCAAACTCCCGTCCCCTGATTTTTATATATGTGTAAAAATGTACACAGGTCAGCTCTTCCAGATGAGACAACCTAGAAGCAATGCTAATTTAATAGCATGAGACTACTCATTGACCAGGTTTTTTTTTTTTTGCCAGTCCTGGGCTTGAGCTCAGGGCCTGAGCACTGTCCTTGGACTTTCTCAAGGCTAGAGCTCTACCACTTGAGCCTCAGCACCACTTCTGGCTTTTTTTTTTTTTTTCTATGTATGTGGTACCAAGGAATTGAACCCGGGTCTTCATGCATGCTAGGCAAGCACTTTAACCACTCCCGGCTTGGTTTTTGTTTTTTAAGGAAAGGGCTTGAAAACTGACAGAATCTGGGTGAAGTGGGCATATCTGTAGTTCCCAATATTTAGGAGACAAGAGGCAGGAGAAATATGCTAAGTAGCCAACCTGAGCTACATAGTGACAGCCTATGTCAAACAAAAAGTAAGCTTTTCAGAAAATAATCATTTTGCTACTATGTATATACAATACAAATGGACAAAATGGGATGATTTGCACAACTAAATAAAAATTTTAATTTTAGGGGCCAGGAATGTGGCCAGGTATTTGCCTAGCATGCATGAAGAGCCCAGTTCAATTCCTTGGTACCACATACACAGAAAAAGCCAGAAGTGGTGCTGTGGCTCAAGTGGTAGGGCTCTAGTCTTGAGAAAGCCCAAGGACAGTGCCCAGACCCTGAGTTCAAGGCCCAGGACTGGCAAAAACAAAACAAAACAACACCCCCAAAATTATAATTTTAGTACCTTTCCTCCTCCAGTACTGAGGTTTAAACTCAAGGCTTCACTTAAGCAGACATTCTACCATCAGAACCATGCCTTACCATGCCAATCCTTTGCTATAGCTGTTTTTCAGATAAGGTCTTGTGTATTTTTTGCTTCAACCAGCCTTGGACCATATATTGTGATCCTTTTTACTTATGCCTCCTATACATAGCTGGGATTAACAGGTACACAACACCATGACTAGCTCATCTGTTAACTTTTTTCTCTGGCTAGCCTCAAATCACGATCTGCCCAATCGCTAATTCCTAAATACCTGGGATTACAGAAATGAGCCACTGTGCCCCGGAAGGACAGCTCTAAAATACAGAATTGCATTTAATAAATGGAGCAGGAGAGCTAGCAAGGTGGAACACACCTTTAATCTTAGCTACTGTGGATAGGAAAACTGAGGCTCAACTCAGCCTGAACAAAAGTTTGTGAGAATCTATCTGAAAAACAAAGAGCTGTTGATGATACTCACTAGATATTATACTGAAAATGAACTATGCAACTTGTGGGTGAGAACAGGAGGGGAAAACTCAGAGAAACGAAGGAAGGGGTGATGTGTCCAAAAAGAAATGTACTCTACCTAACATAAAATTTTAACACCAGTATATCACCTTTATAATAAAGAGGTGACTGAGTGTGTGGTTCAAGTGGCAGAGCACCACATTAGCAAAACCCAAGTTCCCTCATTTTAACCTCTATGACTACATTTTTAAAAATATTTATTAACATTTATTTTTACACCATATTTCAAATGTCATGTTTAACAAACAAGTATTCAAGAAGGGAATCTCTATATACAATCACTGACACATAGATTTTAGAACATAATTAAAATTAAGCTGAGGGTTTGTATGTCATAGATACATATTAATCCATGTAATAAAACATGTCTATAGATTTTTATGTTTATGTAGTTATGTTTATATCTCCAAGACCATGTCCATAACCTTGGGTACCTAAATATCAAGTCATTGCTGTTGTACAGTTTGGACCTAATATCCACATATTAAGGATACCAGACACATTTTGTTCTTTTGGTCTTGATTTATCTCACTCAACATGATTCGATCTACTTTCACCCATTTCCCAGCGAATGCCATTATTTTATCTTGTCTGTTGGCTATGTATACTACCTTTGTGTGTGTGTGAGTGTGTGTGTGCGCGCATCTCACATTTTTTGTATCCATTCATCTGCATTGTTTCCATTACTTGGCTATTGTGAATAGTGCAGAGATGAACATAGCTGAGCAGGTGTCCTTATTATATCCTGGGTTGTTGCTGCCTATGACTACATTTTTAAGTGGAGAGGGAACTTATAAGTGAAAAAAGTTGGAAAGGATGGTTCATGCCTGTACTCCCAGTTATTTAGGAGGTAATGATCGGGACAAAAGGACTTCTTTGTGCTGGTAGTGGCACCTGAATTCATGATCTAGGTGCTGTCCCTGAGCTTTTTCACTCAAGGCTAGTGCTCTACCACCTGAGCCACAGCAATACTTCTGGTTTCTTTTGGTGGGGGAAGGGTAGGTTAATTAGACTTTCCTGCTTGAACTGGCTTTGAACCTTGACCCTCAGATTTCATTCTCCTAAGTCACTAGGATTACAAGCATAAGTGACCAGCCCAGTTGCATAAAGGACTTTATCTCAACGAATAAACCAAGTGGTGGTATGCACCTGTGAGAGGCAAAGGTAGAAAGACTGTGGTCCAAGGTTTGCCCTGGACAAAAAAACCCCACAGAAACTAAAAACTGAAGCCATAGAGGACAGGGGTATGTGTGGCTCAAGTGGAAGAGTGCCAATCTAACAAGCATGAAGTCCTGAGTTCAAATGACAGCACTGGAGGAAAAGAACTGGAAAAAAAATCACTTGGCAAACACAATTTTGTAGGAAAAATTCATCAATGTATATTAAAACACTGAGTCCTGGTAGCTCACACCTGTAACCCTACATACTCTAGGAAGCTGAGATCTGAGGATCATGATTTGAAGCTAGCCCAGACAGAAAAGTCCATGAAGCTTCATCTGTAACTAATCAGCAAAAAGCAGGAAGTAGACTGTCGCTCACGTGCCAGCCTTGAGTGAAAAAGCCAGCCAAGAGTAAGAGGCTCTGAGTTCAAACCCCAGTATTGGCTAAATAAATAATATCGATCTGAGTTGATAAATATATCACCACATATTTAATACCATATACAAAGTGTAGTAAAAGTATTTAGAAAGTATTTTAAAATTAATATCCCTGAGTATCAGATACATGGAGAACACTGTTGCTCTATCAAATAAAATCAGATAAACTGTTGAAAAATTAAAGTGGTTTTTAAAGTGCTTATTATTTCAAATCTACTTCACAGGTACCACCACATCTGAAAAATTGGGACCTTAGCATAAACATAAAATCAATAAATAGCTTTCTGTAATGTAAAAAAAAAAATTAAACAGTGAATGCAAATTGCCAGTGTATCACAAAGCAAACATGGTTTCATGTTTTACAAACACAGGAAAGCTGTGTTTGTAATGGTCAATTGATTCCCAAACATAGTCTCTAAGTTTTTGGAATATCAAAGCAGAAAAGAAAACTTCTTTTATATTCAATTATGTTTGAGATGTGGATTTGACAAGACACCCTCATCCCCTTTTTTTTTTGAACTTGAGCCTCAGCACTGTCCTTGGACTTTCTCAAGGCTAGCACTCTACCACTTAAGCCACAGCACCACTTTGGACCTTTTCTATGTATGTGGTACCGAGGATTCGAACATGGGTCTTCATGCATGCTAGACAAGCACTCTACCACTAGGCCAAACTCCCAGCCCTTGACAAGACATTTAACAACAAAATGAGCCTTGTAAATAAATCATATTTCTAAATTAGAGTAACAGAGCACCCACAGAAAGGCAACTTATCTGCTCAGTCATCATTTACATATGTTCTAGTGCTAACATGTCTGCAGGTTCTACTGCGAAAGGTTAGAAAACTGGTCCAATCTGTTGATCAAACCTGACGGGAAGGCTCAGAAGCAGTTTTTACAAATTCTTGTACAGCTTATGGGAATTTTTAGAAAAGAAACAGCTTGCTGCTGATTTCCCCCAAAATGATCCTTTCTGAAAGTGCTATGATTAATATTACTAGCAGCTAAATTGTTGGTGAGCAATGCTGTTTTGCAATGAAACTATCCAAATCCCTAAGAAAATCATATCTGCTTTTGCTTTCTACAGGGTGATTCTAAGCATAGGCCAGACCACATAGTCACACCAATACGTGGTTCTCCAGTATAAATTGATTTGTTATACCTACAAAAGCAGATAGGTGTAAAAATTAAGTTTTTCAACATTTCATTTACTTTTCACTCTTAAAACACATACATTTAATTAAAGAGGAGGAGAATTTGTATTTAACAAATAGCAGTCATGTACCTGGGCATAGGTGGTTCATGTCTGTAATCCTAACTACCTAAGAAGCTGAGACTTAAAAAGATAAAGGTTCAAGGCCAGCCCAGGCAGAAAAAAACCTGTGAGATTCCATCTCCAATTAACTAGCAAAATGTTAGACTGGAGGTATGGTTCAAATAGTGAAGCACTAGCTCTTGTGAGAAACCCTGAGGTTCAAGTCTCCATACCAGCTCCCACAAACCAAGAAACTCAGCTATATAATGAAGGAAGAGGGTATAAAAATAAGAAAGGCAAGGTTAGGGCACAGCTCAGTGGTATAGCATGTGTTTTGCACGCTTGAGGCCATGGGTTCTACCCAGCCTCCCTACAACAAATATGGGCAAAGAGGGTAAGGGGAAAGGAAGTAGGCAAGGGAGGGAGGAGGAGAGAGGAGGAGGAGGAAAAAAATGAATATGAACACACACACACATACATTTTTTTGGTTGGTCATAGGGCTTCAACTCAAGAGGCTGGGCACTGTCTCTGAGCTCTTTTGCTCAAGGATAGTTCTACTACTTTGAGCCACATCTGGACTTCTGGTTTTCTGGGGTTAACTGGAGATAAGAGTATCATAGAGTTTTCTGCCTGGGTGTACTGGCTTGGAACTGGCATCCTTTGATCTTGGCCTCCTGAGTAGCTATGATTAGATTACAGGTGTGAGTCACCAGTGTCTGGCTCACAAATACATTTATTTTGGTCTGTCATGGGGCTTGAACTCTGGGGCTGGGCACTGTCCCTGAGCAATTCAGCTCAAGGCTAGTACTCTACACCTTGAGCCACAGCACCAATTCCGGTTTTCTGTTATCAGAGATAGGAGTCTCATGGACTTTTTGTGTCTGGGCTGGCTTTGAACTGCGATCCACAGATCTCAACCTCCTGAGTAGTAAGGATTACAAGCGTGAGCCACTGGCGCCCGGCTACAAATACATTTTTGAATGATTCATCCCTAAAATAAATGAAAGTCAACTAGTCTTTGGATTAGTGTTTGGCAGTTTGGAAGACAAGTCTTGATGTATCATTAAACACATACAGATTATAGTATATACAGTAAGTTTTGTGGAAAATACAGCATTAGTTTCCGTTAAGCAAATAAAGATCAACCTACTCCATAATCAGTATGAAGAAGTGTTATACTGAGTATTTGAAAATGCTATAAAGCATTTCCTCCTCCCACCCCTGACCCCAAGCCTTTTCTGAAAGTTCCTTTGTTTGAACTTAGGTATCTTGGACATTCTAGGCAGGTACAATGCCACATCACCAGCTCTTTTTGCTTTAGGGTTCGTTAAGTTTTAAGACATTGCCTCATTTCTGTCATGGCCACGTCCATGTTCTACGACTGTGATTTTCCTATAAAAGCCTAAGTCTGCTAACTATAGCCACCCAAGTAACTAGAATTCTAGACATGCCCCACCATATCTGACTTATTTTGAAATAGGGTCTCACTAACTCTGATTGGGCTCATCTAAAACAGGATCCTTCCAATTCCTACCTCTGATATTATTGGTGTGACCTACCACACTCAGAATTTTTTTTGAAATACACATAGCATCTTCAATCATTACTAATTTTTCATTTTGTTCTTCAAAGTTTCAACATGTAAGATGATCCTAATAATTATCAGTTTCTTTTTCCTTTGGAGAGACTTTCTATAATAGGGCTTTCTGAGAAAAAAATTCAAAAGCAATACCTAAAGGCTGACTTCTCATATCACTGTCTTCAACATGCAGGATTAAAAAGGAAAATGGCCCAGAAAGCTCACCATGATAATTTGCTCACTGACATCCACTTTTCTCACTTTGAAGACAGGCTGTAGACTGTACTTACCACTTTCTCTTTGGATCTCAGGACTCCCAGCTTCCCAAACCGCACATGAAAAGGTGAACACTGATAGGTGCCATCCTGCTGCCGCACCACAACGACATCGATGCACCCAGACAGGGTGGCTTGATTAATGCCCTTGTAGAGTTCCTTTACAGTGACAAGTACCTGCCCAGCCAACTGACCCACATAATTCATGGTTTGAGACTAAAAAATAGAAACACGGGGGGGGGGGGGAGAGAGATATGTTAATACTGATTTTTTGAGTTTAATGACAATGACCAAACCCACAGTGGCTGATTTCATGTCATTGACCTATATCTTGGAGCCAGTTAACACATTTCCACAGAGGAAAATTGCCTGAGCTTCTTTCTGTATAAGAGTTTGTCCCAGTCTGGGTCTTAGACTATGTAAGTTTTCTTTCCTACCAGCAGGGAGTCCAACTGCCATTAGGGACCTCTCCCCCATCTTGCAGAAGCTCAGGGGCTGCCAGAAGTCATCCCAGACCACCACTGTTGCCTACCTGCAAAGACTACAAGTTGGAGATATTGCATCTACCCTGGCAGTAAGACTCAAGCAAAAAAAGAAAAGGGAAGAAAAGAAATATTACTCCTAAGAGAAGAAATAAAGTATGACTGCTGGGTTCTATACTCCACTACTAAAAGAATATTATGGTTCAGATACAAGCTAGAACAAACAAATAAGTTGTGGTAAGCTAGATGAGGCCAAACATTTCTAACATTATTTGCTTTAATACAACTCACTCTTCATGTCCTATAAAATTCAAAGTAAGGAGTTATGATCTAGTTCTTCAACCCCAACTCACTACTTAAATTGGGATTATGAGAGGTTTCTACAAGGGATTCTTCACAAAGTTACCCATTTTGACTCCATCCAATTTTTCCTTAAAAACCTTAATCCAAACCAGAACAATTTATGTAGTTCTAAAGGTGTTACATGCTTCAGGTCTTCAGCAGACTGATGTATTTCATTCATTAGACATTGTCACCTTTAATATAATGTGAAAGCACAATTCAAAGAAAGTTTTTCCTTAAGGGAGAGTAGACCAAAATAAGAGATCCTCCACTGCTCTGGCAAATCCAGAAACTAAACCCCATATCTGACAAAACTAGTCTACATGTTACTTACCATAAACAATGGTCTCACTAAACCCAGCTGTGAAGCTGCCCTGAGCTTTGCAGAGTTCCATCTCTGTAAAGTTCTAGAGAGACATTCTAGGTTGCCAGGATAACACCAAAGCACAACTGGGAGGAAGAATGCTGGCCCTTGGGAAAATAAGGGGACCTGCCAATTCATCTGCCTGCACAGAAACCTACCCTACTCTGCAGATGAGCCAGTGTCTACCATAGTGATCTAATTCCACTAAACATGGTTTTTCTGCTCTTACACACAGCCTAACATGAAAACAAGGCCTATGAGTTCTATATCATGAAACAGAGCTCTAGTATTTTCAAGAAAAAATTGCTACCAAGACCTCAATATGTACCTGGTCATTTGAGCAATCCATGTAAGCAGCAAAATTTGCCACTATACTATGAGATAGTATCCTTTAGGTTGCTGTAATTACAAAACTTAACTGGTGATAATTTTGGTTTCAGAACTGATTTGACCTTAATAGCAAAGCTATAAAAAGAAATAATTTGATTATTGAGTGACACATGCTTAAACAAAGGAATGATGAAATGAACCAGCAGTAATGAATCTAAAAACATGGAAGGGGGGAAATTTTTTAAACTCTAAGATATATGTGGGGAGGAAGTATTTCACTAGACTATCCATGTAACATCACATTGTATTTTTAAAAGTTAATGTCTGTATTTTGAACTCATTGCAGATCTCACAAGTCATTCTAAGAAATAATAGATCCAATGTGTCCTTTCCCCAGTTTCTTCTAACTAGGAATGGCTATTGTAACATCACTATGAGGCCATCATTGACTACATTAAGATTCAGAACACTTTCATCAAAACAAGAATCTCTTCTCTTGTTCTATTACAATCAATCCTCTAGTCCCTTGATGAAATAGTACATTAGAAGCTTTTTGGGACTGCCTTCTTTCCCTCAGCTTATTCTGCAGACGTTTGTCCAGGCTTTTGTGTGTCAACAGCTAGATCCTTTCAGCTCTTAAGTAGTGTTCCATCATACAGATTTAACCACAGTTTAATCATTGAGGGACAGCTGAACTGTTTCCATTTTCTGAATATTGGAAATAAATCCACATTTCTAACATTCAATAGGGGTTTATATGTGAAAATAAGTCATCAACTCATTAAATAAATGCTCAGTGTGCACAGATGTTTCATGCTTAACACTTTTAAAAGCATATATTTGTATTATTTTGTATCCAGATAACTTCATTGCCTCTTACTACTCTGCTTTATCCTACTTTCCCCTTCTTATAACCATTTCAACAGGTTTCATTGTTTTATTTTTGTACATGCAAACAAACTACTACTTCTTTATTCATTCTCATTTAGTCCTACCAGATCCTGCTGGCATTGTCCATTCTCCCTAACCCCCACCCAAAAAAACCCAGCCTTTTTTTTTAATGTATGTATTAAATGCACTAAGAGATTTCACTATGGTATTTCAAACATGCATTTATATTTTGCTCAGAGTAATACTCTCTATTATTTTCTCACACTAATCAATAACATGCTTAACTTTTTAAGACAGTGGTATACTCTTTTCCAGAGCTGCTTTGTAAAATGGCTTTTACATTCCCAGTGTATGAGATCTAGTTATTTGGCACTCTCACCACAGTATGGCACTTTATTTTAGCCATGATGACAGGTTCAACAGTGCTACTGGTTTTAATCTGCATTTTCCTAATGGCTAATGATGTTAAGTGTCTTTTCATATGCTGATTTGCCAACAGAGCAACTCAGATTTGTTCATAGAAGAATAATTTAGAGTCCACTGCAGGTGGCTCATGCCTGTAATCCTACCTACTCAGGAGGCTGAGATCTGAGGGTTGCAATTCAAAGCCATCCTGTGCAGGAAGTGATATAAAAACGGTAGGAGGACCTGGAACTGGGCATGAACAGTAAAGCTCCCTACTCCTGAAAATTCCAGATTTTGATAAAACCCATCATTTTACTAAAAGGCAGCGCAAACTATGGAGGGCTGGGAGCATGGCCTAGTGGTAGTATGCTTGCCTAGCATGCACGGGTTCGAGTCCCTGGAACTACATACACAGAAAAAGCTAGAAGTGGCGCTGTGGCTCAAGTGGCAGAGCACTAGCCTTGAGCAAAAAGTATCCAAGGACAGTGCCAAGGGCCTGAGTTCAAGCCCCAGGACTGGCAACAACAGCAACAACAACAACAAATCAAAGATGGAAAAATTACATGGCATATGGCTTATTTTTCAAGATTAGATGCTATCACATTTGATTTTACATTTCAAGAATAAAACCCATTTCTCTTAAGCTATTACAACAGAAGTAGGAATCAGCAGCCAAATTCATTAAGGGCAGAAAAATTTTATTCTTCTAAGTCATAAAGGAGATTTAAAAATCTACTTTTGGGAGGCTCCATACTGAACTAATATCCATAGAAGGCAATCATGAAACTATGCCATCTAAAATAGAGGGTAAGATTAGTGGAAAAGCACTCGCCTGGCAAGTGTAAGGCCCTGAGTTCAGTCCCCAGCTCTGCCAGAAGAAAAAAAAAAGAGGGCAGATGAACATAGATTGCCCTCTTTTTGTTTTTGCCAGTCCTTGAGATCAAGGCCTGGGAACTGTCCTTAGGCTTTCTCAAGGCTAGCACGCTACCACTTGAGCCACAACATCACTTCTGGCCTTTTCTGTATATGTGGCACCAAGGAATCTCCAGGGCTTCGTGTATGCTAGGCGAGCACTCTACCATTAGGCCATGCTTGTGGCCCCTAGACTGCCATTTTATTAGTAACTATCACTCTGCTATGCTATTTCTGTGGATTATAGGTATTTTCAATACATTCCAACTGTAAGCTTTACATTCTCTATGTTTATGGTTCTTCAAGAACAAGTATATTACCTATTTAAATAACTTTTCGAGTGTTTTTCCACTCATTTCTACTTGACTTTCTCTTTCAGTGAAACAGTAACTTGATGTTTTCTGGTCCTGACTGCAGCATTTCCCATGTCACTCCTAAAACAGGAAAACAGATTTTCTGGTTCCCTTTTTTTAAGACATGACCGACAGTCAACTCAGCAGAAAAAGTAATGATAGAAAACCAAACATTAACCCTCCCATCCCTCTTTAAGATTAAAAAGGACTACAAAGGTATTCATAGATGTGGGAATGCAAAGAAAATATATTGCGTTTAACAAATACCCTAATGACCAGATGAAAAATTAGAATCAGATAGTAAACTGAAAAAAAGTTGTGAAGCTCCCTTCAACCACGTCCTTTTAGATATTAATTTACAAGGAAAGGAGATATAAAGAGCTATCAAAATTTGCTTTCTCCATTGAAAGATAAAAAGGCTGTGAAGTCTTTACTGTAGTTTTAGAAAAAAAAAGGCAAAGTCATGTATGGCAAAAGGAAATCCTGAAGTCTAACCTGCATTTTGGGTAGGTTTCACTTATTTTACTCACCCACAGTACAATAGTTGGGGGTTGGCTAAATCACATGATTGGGGGAGGTGTTTACTTCTAAATTAAAAAGTATGAAAGCTACAAATAGCTGAGTGGCAATGGTTCAAACCTGTTACCTTGGCTCCTTAGGAGGCTGAGATCTTTTTTTTTTTTTGCCAGTCGTGGGCTTGAGCTCAGAACCTGAGCACTGTCCTTGGACTTTCTCAAGGCTAGAGCTCTACCACTTGAGCCTCAGCACCACTTCCGGCTTTTTTCTATGTATGTGGTACCGAGGAATCGAACCCGGGTCTTCATGCATGCTAGGCAAGCACTTTAACCACTAGGCCAAACTCCCGGCCAGGAGGCTGAGATCTTAAGAGTGTGGTTAGAAGCCAACCTGGGTAGGATAGTCCCTACCAGTTAACCACCAAAAAGTCAGATTTGGAGCTGTGGCTCAAGTGGTAGAGTGCTAATCTTGAGTGAAAAAGCTGAGTGTGCCCAGGCTCTAAGTTCAAGTCTGAATACCAGAGAAGGTAGAAAAATGCTATATATAAGAATCATTGAGTTTCTAATTCCCCATTTCTTGCATAGAGAACAGTAAATGTTTTCTCTTGTCTTATTATAGTAAAATAAATCCTCTCTAAAATGTAAAAAAAAATAAAATAAAAATAAAGCACCTTCCTAGGACCCAGGCTAGAATCACTATATAAAAAGCTGGATGTGTGGGGGGTGTGGGGGGGGGGAGGGAAATGGGTACCAAGACATGTGAAAGGGTATCAATGTATGTGAATTAATGCACCTTCTATCTGGCAAATATCATGTAACCCTTTTACTAATTACAGTAAAAAATAAATTAAAAAAAAAAAAGCTGGATGTGAGCAGGTTGCCATGGCGCATGCAAATAAATTAAAAAAAAAAAAAAGCTGGATGTGAGCAGGTTGCCATGGCGCATGCCTAAAATCCTAGCTACTCGGGAGGCTGAGATCTGAGGATCATGGTTCCAAGCCAGACTGGGCACTAAAGTCCGTGAGACTCTTATCTCCAATTAACCACGAGAAAACAGGAAGTGGTGTTGTGGATCAAGAGGTAGGGTGGCACTCTTGAGCTGAGTTCAGGAACAGTGCCCAGGCCCAGAGTTTAAGCCCCATGAAAGACTGGGAGGAGAGACACTGCATGTGGGGTCTTTACAATTTGTTACTTGTGAATTTTGTGAACATGCATGTTTGAGAACGATGTGTCATTTCTATTCCAACAACTTTCTCCTCAAACCTGATTAAGTTTGTAGGCAAACTTTGTGGTTTGGGGCTGAAAAATATACTCTCTATATCCTTTGAAGCATATGTATCACTTCAACATCTAATCAAACTTAACAGGCCTTGAATTTTGCTATTTTCTGAGAGCTGGACTTGAGCACTAGCAATGTTTTTTTTTTTTTTGAGCTCAGGGCCTGAGCACTGTCCTTGGACTTTTCTCAAGGCTAGAGCTCTACCACTTGAGCCCCAGCACCATTTCTGGCTTTTTTCTATGTAGATGGTACTGAGGAATCGAACCCGGGTCTTCATGCATGCTAGGCAAGCACTCTAGCACTAGGCCAAACTCCCAGCCCACTAGCCCCTCTGCCGTCTCAGCATCTCTGAATAAAGAGGCAGGCATAAAGTTCTTTGTTTACTTAAGAGTATTTAGAGTCCACTTTTCTGTGTGTGCTGGTCCTGGGGATTGACCTCAGTGTCTTGGCACTGTCCCAGTACTTTTGTGCTCAATACTAGTGCTCTACCTCTTGAGCAACAACTCTACTTTCTGGGTAGTTCATTGGAGATAAGCATGGCACAGACTTTCACTAGGCTGATTTTGAATAGGGATCCTTAGATTTTTGTTTCCTGAGTAGCTAGGATTACAGGTGTGACCCACTGGTGGCTAGCCAGAGTCTACTTCTAACATATGTCAAACCAACACTGATTCTGACTTGATAAAAAGCCATCTCTCGTGCGTGCGTGCGTGCCTGTGTGTCCTGTGTGTATGTGTGTACTGGCATGGGGGCTTAAACTCAGCTTTGTGTTCTTGCTTGCATTTTCACTCAAGGCTGGCACTCTTGCACTTGAGACATAGCTTCCCTACAGGCTTTTTGTTGGCTAATTGGATATAAAAATCTCCAGGGGTTTTTCTGCCTACAGTTGGCTTCAAACTACAATCCTCAGATTTCAGCCTCCTGAAGAGCTACAATGATAGGTGTGAGCCACAAAGCCCAGCCAATCAAACCTAATTATACTCGCTCAAAAATCACTATGGCAAAATTAGCAAGAAAAATACCTCAGATATAACCCAGAGATCTATCTATATATTTTTTAAAATTTAAAAATGATACCATGTGGAAAATGGACTATGCAATTTGTGGATAGGGATGTGAGGGAAAACTGGGATAAAAGAGTGAAATTGTCTAAAAGTCACTACCGGACTTATGAAATGATAACCTTGCCCTGTAACACCTTAACAATAAAATCATAGTTAAAATTATTAAATGAGGATATAAGACTAGCCTTAGGCTTAGTTGTAAAGGATGACAATGTTAATGAATTTAGATTTTTGATCTATCGCAATGTATTTTCTTTAAGGAAATAATGAAACAGATTACAGCTTTCTGAGTTCACTTCTGTAAAGTGAATTCATTTTATTATTATCATGGTGCTAAATTCACTACACTCACTATCTATAAAACAGACCAACAATCATTTTGGCTTAGAAAGGTTTAAAGAGGACAGAGTTTGGCCTAATGGTAGAGTGCTTGCCTAGCAAGCATGAAGACCCCAGTTCAATTTCTGGATACCACATACATAGAAAAAGCTGGAAGTGGTGCTGTGACTCAAGTGGTGGAGCCTCTAGCCTTGAGGAAAGCCCAAGGACAGTGTTCAGGCCCTGAGTTCAAGCCCTATGACTGGCAAAAATGAGAGGGGGGAGGGGAGAGGGAGAGAGATGGAGAGAGACAGAGGAGGGAGGGAGGGGATAGGCTTAAAGAAGGGAAGACTTTTTTTTTTTGCCAATTTAAGATCATTTTCAGTTATTTGTTTCAGCTTTTAGCAGATCTAAGGCAAACTACAAGCATTATTAATTTCACCTTGAAAAATCACTAACTCATCTTCCTTCACCCTAGTTAACTTGCCCCAAAACTTTTCAGGACAAGCCTTCAAATTCCAACCCCAGTTTTCGTCTTCATGCTAAGATTTCCTAAAAGGTAACATACATGTGGGAGCACCAATGGCGCATGCCTGGAATCCTAACTACTCAGGAGGCTAAGATCTATGGGATCATGGCTCAAAGCCGGCCTGTGCAGTATAGTCCATAAGACTCATTTCTAACTACCAAAAAGCTGGGAAGTAGAGTGGTAGCTCAAGTGGAGAGTGCTAGCCTTGAGCAAAAATATCTCAGACCCTGACTCAAGCCCTAGGAATGGCACCAAAAAAAAAAAAAAAAAAGGAACAAGTATGTTTCAGCCTTCTTGGTTACAGAGGAAATGGGATCAAATAGGAAAACATGTCAACAACAGATTATGTATCTAAAAAGCACAAGGAAAAGGACAAACCAATATGGATGAGAAAAACTGAAGTACAAGTTGATACTGTCACTGAGGCATTCACAGAACCCTGCTCTCTCCCCACCACAACACTCACCATAGCTTAGGTCTTAGTTTAGATCACTTCAAAATCCTAAATTCCAACAAAGAAGGAGTTTTACATGCCTCTATGTCTCAAAAGCTTGGGAAATCTTAAATTTCATGTGGGGACTTGGAGGGATTTGGGAGGCTGGAATTGAACCTAGCACCTGAAGGTGCTAGGCAAGTGCTCTACCACGGAGTTATATTCCCACCTCTGAATATCCTCGGATGGACTAGTGCATGCATATTCGCAGAATCAGTAATGAGGGAAATATACAAAGTATTTTGTTTTGTCTTACTGAATGAGCTAATGTTATTCAAGAGGTAAATGATTATAGACAGATTTTATATAGAGAGATACAGACACACACATCCATATTATTTAATGGTTAGTAGGGAAAACAGGTATGGGTAGTACATCCTATAATCTTAGCACTGGAGAGACAGACAGGAGGATTGAGAGTTCACTGTACAGTGAGAGTCTGCTTTAAAGTAATAAAACTCAGTGGTGGTGGTGAATCCAAAGACCCCAAAACAATATTTACATATTCAGAAATCCATGGTTTTCTTTCAGATCTGCATGTATCTATCAGTGATTAAGAGAAACACTGGCTTCAGAATGGACAAATCTAAAATTACCCTTGGGAGAACAAATGTCACCTGTACAGATCATTCTGAAGAACTGTGAGTAGCCTAGCAGAAAAGAGGCACTTGGGTTTGTCAAAGAAAGTGCAGCAAGTTAAGCATGGGGAAATTAGGTGACAAGAGATGAAACCAGAACCAAGGATGATTGCAGTGAAAGATAACAAGCCAGCTTATCTAGTCTCCATTGCTCACTTTACTTACCTGAAAGCTACCAACTTTCTAATTATAGTCTTCACAGAAAATGGCTAGTAATGATAAACCCAACAATGCACCCCAAGTATCATTTCTCAACAAAAAAATTTGGCATGGATCAAGAAAAACTAGGTGCTTAGTTTAGATTTCAAAGTGATAGAGATTAGGTTGCCTGGGTAGATCCTAAAATGGCAAGCAGCAAAGTAGAAGAAGAAGAGATCATCTTTTCCCCTCAACCCCACCTCAACAACATGACAAAACTTGTTTCAAACTGTCATAACTTTTTCCTAAATGCTCTCTCTTCCTGTATTTTCTCTTTATCATGTCTTCCTTCATCTCCTCACAACATAGCTTTCTGATATTTTAGTACTTTATCTACTCTTCTCAGTTACAAAGGGACCCATCTTGACTTGTGCATATATGAAATGGCAGATGCTATGACAGGGAAAAACCTGGCTGAAGAGTAGTGAGAAAGTAGTAAAATCATTAGAAAATGTAGTGAGTGTAAGATTTTATTTAATCATGAAAGATGTTAGACTATTATTTAAATTGACCCAAGAAATGACGATAGCTATCAACATAGAAAACTTGAGCACAGAAAAACTTCTGGCTCATTGTTCAGGTATGGCAATTTTAGGATTTCAAATGCCTGTAATCTTAAACTACTAAAAACAGATTAAAAGGATAACAAACTTCACATACAGTAAAATTAACCCTTCCACAGTATATTTTTCTAAGTTTTAACCACATTATCTGTAATTAGGACCATAATCAAGGCATAGAAAAATGAGATTACTCCCTTATGGGTCCCCACTGCTCCTCTCTTGGTTCTGTCTCTAATCTTGCCATCTCTTGAGTATCATAATCTCTTGAGTATCATATAAACTACCATAATAATCATAACAGCTCTGAAATCTAGCTTCTTTTAATTAGCACAACGCATTTGAGATTAATATTTGTTTTGTGTATCAGTATCAGTTTGTTCCTTGCTGTTAAGAAGTATCCCATGCAGGGGCTGGCCTAGTAGTAGAGTGTTTGTCTAGCATGCACGAAGACCCAGGCTTGATTCCTCAGTACCACATACATAAAAAGCCGGAAGTGGTGCTGAGGCTCAATTGGCAGAGTGCTAGCCTTGAGAAAAAAGCTCAAGGACAGTGCTCAGGCCCTGCATTCAAGTCCTGGAACTGGGAGGGTGGGGGGGAAGGAGAGTATCCCATGAAGTGGATGTATTAAGTTTATCCATTCACTAGAAGGAAGACATTTGATTATTTCAGCTCTTGGCAATTACAAATAAAGCTAGTATAAACTCCTATATACAGATTTGGGGGGGGGCAGTCCTGGGCTTGGGCTTATGGCGTGAGCACTGTCCTTGGACTTTCTCAAGGCTAGCACTCTAACACTTGAGCCTCAGCACCACTTCCGGCTTTCTGCTATGTAT
Organism: Megascapheus bottae; assembly: GCF_031878675.1. NCBI lineage: Eukaryota > Metazoa > Chordata > Mammalia > Rodentia > Geomyidae > Megascapheus > Megascapheus bottae. The sequence continues at coordinate 39,733,529 of NC_143527.1, forward strand.
GTGGGGTACCGAGGAATTGAACCCGGGTCTTCGTGGATGCTAGGCAAGCACTCTACCACTAGGCCAAACTCCCGTCCCCAATATACATATACACAGATTTTTGAGTCTGCATAATTGCAAGTAAATGGAAACACATAGGATTTATGGATGTCTGATTTTGCACCATTAATTTAAGTAGATGCATGGCAGTTTGCTAGTAAAAAGAAACCCCACCTTAGCTGGGTTGCTAGTTTGTAATCCTAGCTACTCATGAGGCTGCAATCTGAGGATTGTGGTTGGAAGTCAGCCTGGTCAGCAAAGTTCATGAGACTCTTATTCCCAATTAAGTATCCAAAAAGCCCTAGACCTGTGGACATTACCCAAGTTCTGAGTTCAAGCCCCTAGGACCAGCATACATACATGAACTTGCACACAACCCACTACCTTTAATTACTTTCAAAGTGATAATTTGTTTTTTATAAGCCTAAATTTTTATATGTGGGATTTGCTTAAAGTGTAAATTCATTATATTGATGGAAATACAAACTCTTCATTTACTCACTGACATAAACCTTTTAAGCACACTGTATATCCCTATTACCTACATTATGAATTAAGCAGCAATGGTGCTGTTTTTCTCATCTTACATCCTGGTGTTAGCCACTGGATGACCAGGGTTTAAAAGAGAAGGCAGTAATGTTCAACCCTTCTAAATGTCATTATAAACATCATTTGATTTCATACTTACAATCAGGTGAGGTTAGTGTTAGGTGTTACAAATAACAGGAAAACTGGAACCTAATGAAGATGATGAGTAACCTATCCGGAGTCAAGCAGTTAAAGACAGACCCAACACCGAAGTATGCCTGTTCAAACACTAAGATCACACCACTGCATCTAGAGACCACACATACCCTTCTGTAACTTTCAGGACTATATGCAGGGTGGAATTTAGACGATCCTAATGACTATCCCACATGTTACCATACAAGAAAAAAAGTTATGCTTTTAAAAATATGAGTACAAGTTAAAACTATAAATGTTTTAAGGGTCAGGTTCTCATTTTAAACCTTTTAAGACAGAATAATTATACAGTTTGGTAGTGATCACTGATAATCATAGGATCTCTAAAATAAACTGGAAATCTAATCATTTAGCTTACTTCCACATTCAAAAGGCATACAATTTTAGCATGGTGGTATGGAAACCATATGTTGTACTAGCAAGAATGATCAGACATTAGTAGGAGTCAGTTTCCTTGTAAACATTCAACTTCTATTGGAAGTTGTTTTTACACACTGACCTAGAAGCTAGGAATTGCTTCTTGTACTATCAAAATTACAAACCCAGACTGGAAACTAACACATTTTTGTAGGTCTAAATAAAGATGTCAAATATCTCATCTACCTTCTTGCCCCTCTTCCCCCCCACCACCTTCTTGCCCCTCTTAAAGACAATCGCTGTTAATATCAAATGAATTGAAATTTGTTAAAACTGTTTTGGAAAGGGAGGGAGGGAAAGGAGAGTGACAAAGCACGAGATTGACTGTAATATACTGTAAATGTGTGGAATTATAATCCCCCTTCCCTCCATACAATTAATGTAACCTAACTGTCCCAATTCTATTAATTCCTTGTGTTTAAAGTCCCTTGGTTGCATAATATTGTAGTGTTGTAAAAATCAGGTAGGAATACATCAGATGTATTTAAAAGGGCTGTGCTTTAAAAGGTATTGTACTTTCTAAAAGGTTATTGCAGTTATTAACATCTACAGGCTCAAACTTCATAGTCCAACACTCTCCTCAGGACTGAAAAGTTATTATCAATGGCTTTGGTAGAAAATTACTTGCATAAGAAATCAAGGAACACTTTAAAATACAATTCAGACTGCCTTAATCAAAAAGAAGGTAAGGGCTAGGGATGTGGCTTAGTGGCAATGCTTGCCTAGCATGCATGAAGTTCTAGGTTTGATTCTTCAGTTCCACATAAACAGAAAAAGGCTAGAAGTGGCACGATGGCTCAAGTGGTAGAGTACTAGCCTAGCCTTGAGCAAAAGACTCAAAGAAGTTCCCAAGCCCTGAGTTCAACCCCAGGGCTGGCAAAAAAAAAAAAAAATGTAATTCCTGAATTTAGATAAATTCAATGTAATTTTGAGACTTTGTGTCCCTTGTTTGGGTAAGTTTATATATTTGAAACATGTTTTACAGCTCCCTTGACATTCAAACCAGTCAATATTTCAAGAGTAAGAGTTCTTCTCTGAAAAGCTTTAGAATACTGGCCATAAACTAGAACTACTCCACTACAAAACAATAGGATTTATTTAGTTATGAGACTAGATTAAAATAAAAATTCTTTTTAGTATACAAATAAGAAAGGTTCCAATTATGGAAATGATGATTTGCTAGGAGACTATTACTGAACAGTTCTTAACTAAGTCCAAAGAGCCTTATGGTCATACCGTACCAAACAGATGCACACCCAAACTCATTATTCTCCAAGTCTAATTAGATCGTAAAGTCCTGGGAAGCTTATAAAAACACAATTTCCTAATGGGGAAGGCTAAATGAACCTTGTGATATTGAACTGGAATGGGAACTCATAATTTACACGTTGATAAGTATATACATGCTTATGCCTGGGAGAAAATTGTCTTAAATCTCTTCTGATAAGAGGATCTATAACCATGGATACTCTCAAAGCAAGGAAAATATCTAGAGCTCAGATCTTAGTTTCCATATAGTATTTCTTCAATAAAAAGGAACAAGGGCCCCTCGGAAAAGTAGTATATTCTAGGTCTGAGGGCAATAAAACACAAGTTGCTCTTAGACTATTTTGCACTGTGGTATAGTAGTAAAGCACTCAAAATCACAAGAATAGGGCATGTGAATTATAGGAATGTGAGAATATCAAAGAATTTCTAATGGCTAAAGCTAAAACAATCTAAACAACAAAGAATAAAGAGAATAAAGCAAATATTTATGAGTTTACACTGTTGTAAAGTAGTAAGTGGGCCAAGAAGGGACTTTATCTTAAAGATGAATTCCCACTGAAGCTGAAGAAGAAACTAGAAATTAGAATACCACAATAATAGTAAGCAAGGTCCATCAACAGATACTGGCACCACCAGTTCAAGCCTGTAATCCAAAATACTCAGGAGGCTGAAGGATCAGTTTTCCATGCCAGGGAGGTCAAGACTCCCTCTCCAACTATTACCAGCAAAACAGGGTTGAAAGCATGACTCAAGTGGCAGAACACAGTGGATCAAGCAAGAAGACCAAATATAAAGCCCTGAGTTCAAACCCTACTACTGTCAAAAAAGAGGATAAAAGTTTGAGAATGTTCAGACAGCTTGTTTCTCCTCAAACCCAAAACACATAATTCATTACAATAAAGGAAAATAGTATTTCATGTACATTGGAGGAACCTGTACCTGCATAATAAATGAAGGGAAACTTCATCAGCAACAAAACATGTATATGACTTCTTGAAAAGGACACATTGAATGGGTCACAGTTCACAGCTGTAATCTTAACTTCTCAGGATGTTGAAACATACAGAATAATGGTTTGAAGCTAGCCATAATCAAGAAAACCTAACAAGAGCACGAGGACTTGGTATCAAGCTGTGGAACCTGCACAAAAATACCTCCCCCCCAAAAACCCCAAAGCCCCTTGTTTTCAAGCCTATCTGCCCCAAGATACATTACTTCTGTTTTTGCCCCAAACACACAACCGCCATCTAGTTATGAGAGAACACTAAACAAATCCAAATAGAGGGTAACTAACTGCACACTAAACATCTGATTAGTATTAAAATATAATGTCAAGATCAGGAAAGATAACCATAGATTGGCAGAAAATTAGGACATAGGAAAACGACAGAGGCAAGATTCTTAAACAGAATAGGGACTTCACTGAAAAAAGTCTTTAAAAGGCTATGTTTTGTTCTAAAAAGAAAAGATAATTCTCTACTCCCCTCTTCCTCCCCTCCAACTGCCACAGTTTGTCTGGGAAGCCTATGTATCCAAGTCAAAACTCAAGATTCCAGCGACCAGAGTCAAGAGTCACTATTCTTAGAAACACTTCTCATCCATGGCTGGCTGCACAGTAGAGAAATCCTGATGACCATACCTTCCCCAAAGTATTACAGGGACAAGTACTTTTGTTGAGGTTCCCAAGTTACCTAAAATGTCAGTAATTTCATGCTGATGACAAGAAGGCAAGCAGATCAATTCTCAAATTCATATTTTCACAGGGACTGCTCCTTTCTGCCTCATTCCCCTGACAGAATTACTTTTTCCAATCTTATTAAGATTGAAATATGTAATGACTATATCTTCCTTTCTTAGAAAAAGAGAAATAAAAGTGATCTTTTATAATCTTAGCTACTGCCCCTTGACTCAGCAGAAGATACCCATTCTTATTTGCCATTCGATGGAGTTCAGGTAAATCTGAGCATGTGGTAACATTCTACAGACCACACAACTCTCCTAGGACTGTTTCAATTTTCTCCTTCCCTCTCCTTTTGAGCATCTTGCCAGGTAGTTCGCACAGTCTCAAACTCCCTAATTCTCTTGCTTCAGCCTTCCAAGTACCGGAATTACACGAGTTTACCAGCATCCTGGCATTAGGCAGATTTCTAATAAAAGTCCTTCCCACATAAATAGGAGTTAATGATAATGGTACACCAAATGCACACAAAATTCTAAGCATGATTTCATTAGAGCTAAAACAGTACTTTCACAACATAATCACAAATAATTACAAAATACTAACATTTTAAAGGATTTATTTCAGTATATCAGAATTAATGAAGGGAGAACTAGGGTGAGAGCGAAACATTTCCTGTTCCCCAGGCAGGAAATGAGAGTTAAGAATTCAATCAATATATTTCTCTACCATCTCTGAAAAAATAATTTTTCATGTCTTTTGTAAGAGACATTAGATAAAATAGGTTTCAAGGAAGAAACAAAAAACATTTTGCCAAAATAAGACATAAAACAATAAAAACAAAGTTATTTTCTAGGAGATAAAAAAAAACAACCACAAACTATTCTAGATAGTTAGGGTTTTTAAAAAAAAAAAAAAAAACCCAGTCAGTAGAAATGGCTTGGAACAAAACACACAAATGACCTAAAATCAGTGTTGTCCCAAGATGGGTAATATTTTTATTTAGAACGCTTTTGTCTCGCTCCTTTAGACCAGGCTGAGTGCTTGTGGGCACAGAAGCACACTGATGGGTGATAATGAGGTGTTTAATTTTCCCACAAAACTGACTGTCCTATATAATACTGGGCACTCTATCCAGAGAAAAGGTTCAGCAAACTGCGTATGTTGCCAAGACCAAGTTCCTATTTACTACTAAAAGTAGTAGCCATATTGTCATTGCTGGTTATCTCTTCAGCTATGTTATTAATACCAGACAAACAAGTAATTCATACAAATTAGTACATGCAAAAAGTCATAAGCATCAGACTCCAGTTGTAGAACAATAAATATTTGCTGAGGAGAATTTTGTTTCCTTAAAGCTGAAAAGGTTAGCCACATACTGCATAGTCTTGTTGAGGCAGATGCATACATGCATTTTAACTGTTATGCCATCTCTAATTCTTTCCGTACTAAAAGTAGTTTGAGAAATAAATACAAACATGAACAGGAATTTCAGCCTGGTGCTAGTAGCTATAACCTTACCTAGGAGACTAAGATCTAGAGGATTGCAGTTCAAAGTCAGCTTAGGCACAGAAAGTCTGAAAGACTCCAATTCCAAAATAATAAACAAAAGCTGGAGGCACCACTCAAGTGGTAGAGTACACTACTTAAGCAAGTAAATGGGAAACCCTGAATTCAAACCCCAGTACCACACACAAAAAAGATTAATTTCCAGCCGTCTAAATAAATTCATTGCTATAGTCTCAAAGCCGCATTCCCCCAAATCCCTGAGTGCAATTTTGGGATCAGGATTAAAAGAAATAAACATGTTGGCAAATAGATTTTTAGAGAACTTACTTCCTGAAATCATCTAACAAGTAAAACTCCCCACCCGTATGGCTCCAGGCTCACTCGGTCTCACTGGGTTTTCAAGTTGTTAGTCCATATGGACTCCTGGTTAGAGGTCCCATCAAAGCTTTCTGTATGTTCTATACTGTCTTGGATGTAAGGTACTTCTGTAGGAGCCAAGAGTCAGAACTCACAGATAGGTGGCTACAGCAGCAGCATCCCTCTAAAAATCTGAAGAAGTGGAAGGTGGACGTTATCCTCAAGCTTATTACAAGTAATTAGTGTGGAGAGAGAAAAAAATTGAAAATGGAACTCTAAACATCCCAAAAGTTTGCTGAAACTTGGTCTTTATCCAACAAAGGAAGGAGGATTCTTCCCTCCTTGTTCCAGGACTCCGAACTCACTCTAGTTGAGTTCTGTAGCTAATTAGGTTATTAAATGGAACTGCCTTCTATTTCTGTGAAGAAATTTAAATCTACTCAAAGAAATGTTTAATGAATTTTATGAACACTATCCATGCTTGGCTGGAGAAATGCAATTAGTTATGACTCTGTTAAGCTAGCGCTTTTCTAGGATTTCAGGCAGGAATGAGTAATAATTATGTTGGAGCCTCAATCAACACCACTCAAGAAGTCCAGATGGACTCAGGGTTTCCTAACTTACTTCTAAAGCACTATTTCTCATGCCATGAGCCCTGGCCAACAGAATAGTGTGACTAGCTACTCCCTACTACTACTGGTTCAGATGATTAAATCTTGTGCTAGCTTGGCATTGTTGGCTCATTCCTGTAATCGTATTCAGGAGGCTAAGATCTGAGGACTGCAATTCAAAGCCAGTTCAGGCAGGAAAGTCTACTAAACTACCAAAAAGCTGATAGTGGATCTGTGACTCAAATGGTAGAGCACAAGCCTTAAGGAAAAAAAAAAAAAAAAGCTCAAAGGCAGCACCCAGGACCTGAGTTCAGAACCGGCACCCACCCACTCTATTCCCCCTCCCCCACATCTTGTTGAGCCTTTTGGAGTCAACCAGTGGAGCTCAGGTCCGTTGACTGAGTAAATATGAGAAGACTGAGGAGCACTCTCCTTAGCAGCTCCTACATCCTTGCAGCTGGCCGGGTAAGGCCCAGCTTCAAGTCTCATTACTGTCTAGGAACACTTCTGGGCAACCTCTGCCAGTGCCTAGGGTTGTTTCTAACATGAGAACAGCTAGTTGGGTTTTAGAATCCTTTCTAGCTCTAAAGTGCCAAAAGACAGATTCTGGAAGACTTCTTATGAGCTTGGCTAGGAATTCCTGTATCACATTCTGGTCTAGCAAAAGAACCAACAAAAAAAAAATGCCACAATAAGTAAGGTAATTTAAAAGAAAGTGAGGGAAAATAAAGCCAATACATTATTTTGGAACTCCAGGGTATTTGAACATAACATTATTTAGTCTTTAACCAATCAAATAAATTATCTTGTTTAAAAAATACAGATTTAAAAGAAAATTCCCAATTTCTAACAGATCTCAGAGGTCTTCTTCATAGTTTTTAAAGCCATGAGATTCATACACTTTGAACACATAAGACCTTTTGGCGGGAACCACCATCTTCCAGTAATTTGCCAAAATGATGAACACAAAGGGAAAGAGGAGAGGTACCCAGTACATGTTTTCTAGGCCCTTCAAGACGAATGGAGTTGTTCCTTTGGCCACCACATACATGAGAATCTACAAGAAGGGTGATATTGCAAACATCAAGGGAATGGGTACTGTTCAAAAAGTAATGTCCCATAAATGTTACCATGGCAAAACTGGAAGGATCTACAATGCTACCCAGGACGTTACTGGTATGTTTTTGTGAACAAGCAAGTTAAGGGTAAGATCCTTGCCATGAAGATTAATGTGCATATTAAGTATTCTAAGAGTGGAGATAGCTTCCTGAAATGGGTGAAGGAAAATGACCTGAAAAAGAACCCAAACAGAGGTACCTGGGTTCAACTCAAGTACCAGCCTGCTCCACCCAGAGAAACACACTTTGTGAGAACCAAGGGGAAGGAGCCTGAGCTATTGGCACCTATCCCCTATGAATTCATGGCCTAAGTAAGAGATATAAAAAAATAAAAGACCTCTGGACTATATAAAAACAAACAAAAAAAACCCCAAAACCACAAGGAAAGGAATCCTTTCAAAACTGTTACCTCCCCCCAAATGTGACTTGTAATGAGTGTTTGGGTCATGGGATACCACCTCTCACTACACACGCCTAAGTTATAAAGTTAAACTTTAATACCATTATTACAGCTTACTAAGCGAATTATGTAATCTAGTATCCCAACCACTAGCCTTTCAGAATTGCAGGCTTCTCTTGACTCATGGAATGTCAAAGATCTAACAGTGGCATAAAAGGAAACTGCTAATGAAATGCAGTCCAAGGAAACAGTCCTAGGCTTTTCTCTGGAAAACACCAGCAACAGTATTATAAGAATTTTTTTCTCCGGTAGACAGTTTGTGTGTGCTGGTGTTACTAAGTAAACCATTTCACAAAGACATCAAATTATTCCATATTCTTTTATATGTTCATATTCTTTCTTTTATACGTAAGTTAGAACAAAGGTATAAAAACCTCCTACATATAATCTCTGTATTAAAATGGACATTTCAAAATCAAATTGCCTCCCTCAGTAGCACCTTCCATTCATATTCAAACAATTAGTACTCTGGAAGTAGGACTAGTAAACCTAAAACTGCAGACCTAAAAGCAAAAAGCACACAGGAAGTGGTTATATCTCTAAAGATGACAATAAAAATTATATATATTTAAAACTAAAATCAACCAGATTACGTGCTAGATCTTACAAAGTATTTTTTGTTTTGTTGATATAACATTTTCATAATTTTCAAAATTTTTTAAACCTCTTAAAATGGGCATTTACTATGTATTATTTTTTTATAAGAAAAGGCTCCATTGGGAAAGTTGTACTGCATGATTTAAAAAATCATCTCATTTAGTTTCATTAATACAGACTTTTGGAACTGAAACTAAATTATATAACATTCTGTTTTATATGTTGGAACATAACTCTAAAATAGGTTGGGAACGTGGCTTAGTGATAGAGTGCTTGCCTAGAATGCATGAAGCCCTGGGTTTGATTCCTCAGTAGCACATGAACAGAAAAAGCCAGAAGTGGCACTGTGGCTCAAGTGGTAGAGTGCTAGCATTGAGCAAAAGAAGCTTAGGGACAGTGCCTGGGCCCTGAGCTCAAGCCCCAGGACTGACAAAACAAACAAAAAACCCTCTAAGTTAAAAAAAAAAAATCAGGGGCAGAGAGATGTAGCTCAATGGAGTACTTGCCTAGCATTCACAAGGTTCTAGGGTCCTAGAGAAAAAATTCAGACTATTTCTATTTTCCCCAGACATTTCAAGCTAACAATCTTTTTAGTTTTCTTTAAAATCATGGAAGACTGTAGCTACTCTTCTCCATTATTCATCCCAATAAAATGTCTGTTTTAATATATGAGCTCAGCTTTCAAAGATCTTGGCTCATACAATCAATTTCAAAGACTTTAAAATTGACTTTTACACATCATCCCCTATACAAAGATATAAAGAGAATATGAAACCAAAGACATCACTTTGAAAACTTAAGTTTTCAAAAATTCAAATCTATTTCATTTTTCCCTAGGCAGAAAGTTATTTCTTAAATAACAGGAAAAGACAGAAAGGTATATGATAGATTCAATTAGAAAGGTCAGGTAGTCAAAGATTGATGTTCTACACGGATTTGAACATTAGTAAATTTACTATAACCTTACATTAAAGAAAACACATTGATTGGCTGCTTTTGCTTGGTGGGTTACCCCTCTCTTACGGGTACCCTGTCTGAGCATGTAAGCAAGCAAACCAGGTTGGGGGGGGGGGGGGGGATGGAACTCACCAGGATATTAGGAGGAGCTTTGCCATGAGTTCTACTTAATGAGCTTTCCTGAACCTTCTCTTCTTCACTATCATCTTCTAAGTAAAACATCTTAAAACTGAAGAAGCTTGTAAAGCATATCTTTCCAGCAATGAAGACCTCATCAAAACAGAGAGCAGCTCTGCACACAAACTGAGTGCTGTTTGTAGACACAGGAATATGGGTAAAACTGAAAGGAAATGATTCTTAAAAAAAAAAAAAGCAATGCATACACAACTCACCAATGAGATTTGCTCAAAATGCCTCAACCCCTTTTCTCCTGAGGAGATTAGCAAAGCCATGAGATAGGTTGTGCCATGTGTTTACACAGATAGGTACCAAGTCCTGCCCAATCACACGATGGTCCCTGCCTCTGCCATCACACAAACACGGATTGAGTTAATGATTTCTTGGACTGGTTATATCCTTATTTTCAGAAAAAAAAATCCACAAATACGGAAAAAATAGTCTTATATAAACTAATCATGAAGGGGAAATAATTTATATGCATTTTCTAAGCACCAGTGAGCTTCCCAAAGTTAGCCAGGTTACATATTCTTTGTATATCAAAAACACTAAATATTTTTACTTCATACTGGCATGACCTTATATTTTTCACAAATGTGCCAGATATCCTACTCAGCACTATAAATAAGATTTATAACACTTCAACAGTGTGACAACACAATACCTCCTCATCAATAGTCCCCTGTATTTTCTTGCCAGTTTTCAGAGTCAATGTAAAGTAACTTTGCCTCAATTTTTCTAAAAACACTTTCAAATGCACATGGATAAAAGTATTACATTCTTAGATTAAAACATTTTATTCTTTTAGTGTTTGGTTAAAATATATTTTGTAAAGCTGACAAATTGCTATTTGTAATGAATAGCACAGTATTTTGTGTCTACTGAGAATTTGTAAGCAGCTAGCAACAGCTAGAGTGTGCTCTGAGAATAAAATACCCACTGGAGTTTGAAGACTTAGTATGAAAAAGAAAGTAAAATTTCATTATATAAATATGTATCACATTAAAATAATATTTTGGATATGTTAGACTAAGCTGCTATATTTAATCTTGTTTATTGTTTACTACTTTGTGTGTGGGCTGGTTCTGGGGCATGAACTCAGGGCTGAGGTGCTGTTCTTGGGCTTCCTTTGCTCAAAGCTAGTGTTCTACCGCTTGAGCCACAGCTCTTACTTCCAACTTTTGGGTAGTTTATTAGAGATAAGAGTATCATAGACTTCCTGCCTGATTGCCTTCAATCATAGACCACAGTCTCTTAAGTAGCCAGGAATATAGGCATGCAGCCACCAGTGCCTGGCTATTGTTTCCTATTTTTTAAAACATAAAAATTGAAATTTTAAAATTATACGTGCAGCTCCTACTAGATGTCTACTGAGTAGTCTGCCCTAGGGCTCTCAGGCAATCTTCAGGGCAGGAAGCATAGGAAGGCTACTCTGGCAAAGTTTTATTTATTGAAGAACAAGTGCAGTATTTTTCACCATTCCATTAAGTGCACCATTCCACTTAAGTACATAAGTCACCAGTTATTTACTGATCAATACACATTTAATGAAACTTTTTTCTATCTATACACAACCAAATGTTTAACCAAGTAGGGGGAAATGCTAATTCACCATCAAGATTCAAATAATACATTAAGGGGAAGAGTTTTAAAAAGCATTTTACCAAATTCAAAACAACAAAGCCTGTTTTGCATTGCACAAAATTGTCCCTCTATTTCAATTTTCTAGATAGCAATGGCAGCCTGAGGTACACTGAAGTATTCACATTTTCGTGTAACATAACTAAATATGTATCACATACGCATATTCCTCCTTTCAAAGGAGGTGAGAGATTTTATGGTCTAAATATGATGCTGCATATATAAAAATGTAAATCTCTTCTTCCATGACCTGCTGCAATTTCAGAGCTCTGGCATCAGAGGGTATAGTTAATAAAGCTCCCCTACTGGGGTGCTACTAGTGGGGAAAAAAGAAGGCAGGATAAATGAGAAGAATAGGAGAATAAACTAGGGTGATTAAGAGAAGTATGTTAAGAACATGAAGGGAGAAGCATGAAAAGTCAGGGGTATAGGAGATAAATATGAAAGAGATGAGAAAATATTCAGGAGACAGCAGAAGGAGAAAATTAAGTAGGATGTGAGACAGGAAGAAAAACCAAAACCTTACCTTCAATTTTAAATGTGAGAAACCTAAGGTACACAAAGAGTTCAGGCAACAGCCTGAGGTCACCTACTCAGCAAAGGTACAAACAAGAATGCACTGATTCAGTGTCTATTTTCATTTTACCAAACTGAGAACTAGAGACCGTATGGTAGAGGCAAGAGGAGACAGCTCTTAAGAAATAGGAGGAAAAGCCTAACAAATGAAAAGTGGTAGAGATCCAGCAGGGCAGAGAGCAGGGGTACAAACTTTGTTTGGCCAATGTTCACATCAAAAACTTCTTACACAACAAGGCAGTTCCAGGGCAGCCATGGGTTTCCTACCATCGTGGTATTGTGTCACTGTTTCGTTGGTGATTCACAGAATGTCCTGTCTGCAACCATAGAGTCACCAGAGGGGAGTTCATCTGAAAATCTACTTGCTTCCAGGTACACAACATCAGCTTTCCTTGCAGAGACCTGGGCACCATTCTGACCTCCAGGTCTAGGACCTGATGTTTTTGTTCTGGCCTCCCATCTGAGATGCTGTCACTTCTAGTATTGATCAATAAGTGTTAAAATTACAAGCCAAAAATTTTCAATCATCTCTGATTTACAATACTACTATCGAACTCTACCCTGCAGGCTAATATAAAAAGTAAATGGCGGTGGGCACCTGTAATCCCAGTTACTTAGGAGTCTTAGATCTGAGAATCACAATTCATAGCCAGAGATTTTTTTTAATTGTCAGGATAATGTATAGAGGGGTTCCAGTTACATTCATCAGGTAGTAAATGCATTACTTCTCATACATTGATACCCCTTCTCATGTTTTGTCCCCATTTCCCTCCTCTCACTCCCTCCCAATCAGCCTGTGAGATTCTTACCTGCAATTAACCACCAAAAGAATGGAGTATAGGGAATGGAGATGAGGCTCAAGTGATTGAGTACTAACCTTGAGCAAAAAGACTCAGGGAGAGCATCTGGGCCCTGAGTTCAGACCCAGAACTGGCATACACACACAAAAAGTAAATGGCTGAATATTGGAAAAAACAAAAACAAAAGACAACCTACTTTTTACTGCTGCATAATCGCTTCTAAGTTTTTCTAGTTTTCATTTTTTTTTAAAATCAGGGTATTTATCTTTCCTAGGAGGGCCCAGCTAACCCTCCCACTGTACCTGGCTCTTTGATGATATTGAAAATGGTTGGGCTAGGGAGGTAGAGGTAGGCAGAAGAGGAAGCAGAAAGATTGGTGAAGTTGAACTCAGCCTGGGCTACACAGTAAAACTGTCTCAAAATAAACAGATGAGGGGAAAAACTGCATGGTTGTCTTTTCAAGCTTATTATCTAGACAAAGCTGAATGCTAGTCATGAGAAAAATCCTGTTCAGTTTCTACAAGTAATAACAAATGAAATATATAGCCCTCCCCCATAAATATGTAAATTAGCTATAAAGGACTTACCTAAGATATGGGAACAGCCTAGATGCTCCCCAGTGGATAAATGGATCAAGAAAATGTGATATATGTACACGATGGAATTTTACTAATTAGAATGGTATCACAACATTTACAAAGAAATGGATTTGGAAAAAAAATTATGTTAAGTGACATTAAGTAATGCTTAGAGAGGCAAAGGACTTATGTTTTCCCTCCTTGGCAGAAGCTAGAACTAATTTATAAATGTACAAACACACACATACAAGGCTGTATATAGGCACATATAAATGTATTAACTCAAGTACAGTATTTGAAGGACAGAATTCAAATGGTGTAATTCCTTAGAAAAACTTACAAGCCAACAAAATAAATACCAGGAACCAGACACTTGAAAGGTGGGAGAAGAGGGCTTAAGAGAAGAGGAATACAAGAATAAAGAAAGGGAGGGGAAGAATACAGTCATAATATTCAATGTATATCCTATAAAACTAAGAAAACTGAAGGGAAAGGATAGGTTCGGAAGGGCCAAAGTGATAAAAGGGGTGACATGGATCAAGATGCATTGCACTTATGAACTGATTTGTTAAATGGTAAGTTCTTTGTATAACTTTACGATAATACAAATATAATTTTAAAAAGAAACATTTAAAATATTTTTAAACTTCCTTGCTTTAAATGTGCACATATGAACTTGTGTTCACTTGGTTCAACAGAATGCTTTTATGATAGTACTCAAAGTTATATCCATATTTCACCACAAAACACAGTAACTATACTCTTCCTAGTGGCCGCCCTGTGGAATAGCAACATTTCCTTCTGAATTAGCAATGAAGATGCGAGTAAAAATTCCTGATCAAAGGATTTTTAAAGACTGGTTTACATAATTATATACACTGCAATTATTCTACACGCCTCATGACAAAAGGGCCCATAAGAAAAAGGGGCCATAAACCACTTAAAATCATTTTCCTTTTATTAAAGCCACATGGTTCTGTCAGCTACACTAAAGCATAAGAAGTACTTCTTGTTTTGTCACTACTGGAAACCACCCAAAAGGGACTGCTACATTGAAAACCCAAAGGAAATTCCTATACCACTCTCAGGTTGTTCAACACTTGTAATTTAACGGCTTAGATATAAAGTTTTATCAAGTTTGGTGCTGGTGGCTCATGCCTATAATCCTAACTATTCAGGAGACTGAGAGCTGAGAATCATGGTTCAATTAATTACCACCCCCCCAAAAAAACAAACAACAACAACAACAAAAAAAAACAAAGACAGAGCTGTGGCTCAAGTAGTATAGCACTAAACTTGAGCAAGAAAGTTCAGAGACAGCACCTAGCACTGAGTTCAACCTTAGGACTGGCAAAAAAAATTAAGTTCCCATGCTGTGTCGTATCTTCACCTAAATTTCAATGTTTGACAATACCTATCCCATTGCGCTGTAAACCAATAATCAAATCCAAACAGTTCTTTCCAGAAATTAAAAAAATAGGATCCCCTGAAGTCAGAGATCCATTATTAAAATGACTCAAAAGCACTACTCTGAAAACTCATTTATCTTTAAATCAACCTTTCTCGGGCCAGGAGTTTGGCCTAGTGGTAGAGTGCTTGCCTAGCATGCATGAAGACCCAGGTTCCATTCCTTGGTACCACATACATACAAAAAGCCAAAAATTGTGCCACTCAAGTGGCAGAGTGCTAGCCTTGAGGAAAAAAAAATCCAAGGACAGTGCTCAAGCCCTGAATTCAAGCCCCAGGACTGTCCCCCCACCCCCAAATCAACCTTTCTCTGATGTCTACAGTTTTTTCCTATCACATTCAAGGGTAAATCACATTTATTTTTAAATTTACCACATTTATTTATTGTATGGTTTAGAGTATCATTAGAAACTGGATGTAGTTGTGACAAAGATGTTCTAAGTTTTCATCTAGAATTTCAAGATGAGCAAATACTGGGAAGTTTCTCCACTGAAGCAGTCATGTGTATTTGATCAATAAGAAAGTAAACAGCCCAATCCAGGATCAGAATAACTACAGATTGATCATCTCAAATTCTGGCCAACATAGAAAAATAAAGCCAAAAGAAATAGAATCTTATTTGTCTTATTTGTCTTATTGTCTTATTTGGGAGAGATAAGTTATTGATTAGGAAGAAGAACCTGGTGTTTCTTTTCTCTTCTTTTGTAATTAGGTCTTTTGCACATGCCAGGAAGGCATTCTACCACTTCTGGTACAACTCCAGCTCTTTATGCTTTCATTTTGTCTTCTTCGGTATTCGGACTAGTATCTGGACTCAGGAATTACCACTTGAGCCATACCTCTAAGCTTGTGTTTTTTACTGTTATTGTAAAGGTGTTATATGAAGAAGTTACAATTATAAGTCTGGTAATGAGTACATTACTTTTTGAACAGTGTAGCTTGTGTTCAGATTTGTTTTTTCCAGAGGGTCTATATTTATGCCTGTGCCAGCCTCAACAATAATCCTTGTATGTATGCTTCTCAAACAGTTACGTAACAGGTATATACCACTGTGCCCAGCTTTTTACTAGTTGAAATGGCGTCTCAAGAACTTTTTGTCTAGCCAGTTGTCAGCTGCTTACTCCTGTAAGCATAGCTACTCAGAAAATAGATATCTAAGGATCTGGGTTTGAAGCTGAGGCAGAAAAGTCCATGAGATTTTTTATCTCAAATTACCTACTAAAAACCCAAGCTGTGGCTCAAATGGCAGAGTGCCAGCTAAAGCACAGCACACAAACCCTGAGGGTCAAGCCTCTATTAGCTAGCATACACACAAAAAAGAACTTTTTGCCCCAAATGGCCCTGAACCATAAAACAGCTACAATTACAGGTGTGAGCCACTCTAAACAGCAGTTTGTATGGCAATGCAACAATACACTACATACAAGACACTTTCTCTACTGGGGTTATGTTATCTAAGTTTATTTAATCTCAAGAAATCCTGTTGAAGTTAGGGTTGGTGACTGACATCATCAATCCCAGCACTCCAGAAGCTGAAGCAGAAAAATCTCAATCTGGAGTCCATATAGGCCATATAAAGGGAGGTAGGAGGGAAAAAAAAGAAAAGCAAATCATGCTGAGACACAGCCTTTATTGTAAAATTTTAATAGTAAATCATCTTTAAATGTTACAGAAATACATTATTTTGCTATATTTATATTAAAAATATTCCAGTGTATCACAACTGAGGCTAAGCAAAGGTATTTGAGGAAATGGTGTTGGGTTTTTACCCATCAAGATCAAAACTGAGCTGCTGACTTAAAACTTGCCAAAGAAAACTGTGAAAATGTGTATAAGCAGATATTATTGTAAACCAAAGAAAAGGTAAGTGAAAATTATCACGTTATGAGATCAACACTATTCGGGGACCCAGTAAACCCTGATCATATTCCTTGACTCGTGAGAGGATTTCCTTCCATAGTTAGGTCATCACACTTCTAACTTGAGAATCTTTTAACGCTTGAAAAACTAACGATGCTTATTTAAATTGTTTTGTTGATGCAAATTTCTTTTAACTCTTTTCAAACAATTAAGATATATTACTTACACAGAATTCTTGAGGGCAAATGAGGATGAATATGATCTATGTAGTATAAAATAGAACAAAATGTCGTGAAACTTTTAAAAAGGAGTAGGATGGGAGTGAAAGAAGGAAGATTACTTTTTCTATTTCTATACATGTGTAGCAATGTCACAATGAAATCCCCCTTGCACAACCAATGTATGCTAATAAAAATAAATTTTTTAAAAATTGTGAGTAGCTAGTACTCTCCTTCCTGCTTGTTGCCCTTTCCCATCTAAAATGGATAATTACTGTAAAGCTAGCTGACAAGGTAGTTAGAAATCAAAACTTCAGCAATAGTCTTCTGGATGTTTGTGTGTATTTTTTAAGAGAGTATTAACAGTTCTCTCACAGACTAAGTGCACATAACACACCAGAAACTCCGTGTAAAATGGACTCAGAAACTTTTTTCTTAAATACCCAACTATCATCAACACTGAGAAGTGGTTCATGTGTAATGTTGCCAGGCGGTGATGCCAGGGTAAGAAGTTTTGACAGGTTCCAAAGCATTTGCTTTTAACCGTATTGTTGATATTTTACTCTTTGCTCTTTATTATGTTAGTGAACTTTAAAAAAGTCAACCAAAAGCCAGGTGTGGTGGTACATGCCCGTAATCTCATCTACTTGTGAGGCAGAGATTAAAGGATCTTGGTTTGAGGCCAAGCCTGGAGAGGAGGTGGGTGGAGGGTTAAAAGTCAGTGAGACTCCCACTTGAACCAACAAGCCTGACATGATAGTAGATGCCTGTAATTTCAATGCTGTGCAACTATCACTCTAGCTACATATACAGGAAGTATACGTAGGATCAGAAGATACAAGCAGGACAGTGGTCTCAGACTGCTGGGAAAAAGTGTGGGGGGAGGGAAACAGGGACAAAAGCATGAGAAGGGATATCAATGTGGGAGAAGTAATACACCTACTACTGTAACCCTGACAATAAAGAAACTTAAAAAAAAAATAACAAAAGTAAAAAAGTGGCAGAGCGGCTAACTAGCCAGCAGAAAAAGAAACTATATATGTGTCTTCCTAAAAGTACAACTTAAGGTATTTACTTTCACAATGTTTAGAAAATTCTAATATTACATTAAAGTCTGTTACCAAGTAAGGAAATTATTTAGTGAAATTTAAATTGAAATTATCAGAATTCTTGGATTATTGCCTTTAACAAATGAATCTCCCTATTTTATCGAAAGTTCCCAAGTTGTATAAGAGAAAAACAAGTAGATATTCAGGTTGTTTAGGGTGAGCAGTTGACGTAGTGTGTCTCTGTAGCAAAGCATTTGATTTCCTCATTAAAAAAAAGAAAGAACATCTGTATATTTTTTATACATCCTTCTGGGTACAATAATCTGACTCTGAAAATATGAGTCTCCTAAGCATTTAGCTCTACTAAATACATAGCCACTAATAATCTCCTACAATCAGGTTTTTACCACAATGATGCTACAGTAATGATTCACCCCTCTAACAAAACAAAAATACAATCAAGTATAAGCCAGGTGTGGTGCTTCATGCCTCCTTGGGATTTTTTTTTTTTTTGCCATTCCTGGGCCTTAACTCAGGGCCTGCGCTGTCCTTGAGCTTTCTCAAGGATAGAGCTCTACCACTTCCGGCTTTTTTCTATATATGTGGTACCGAGGAATCAAACCCAGGTCTTCATGCATGCTAGGCAAGCACTCTACCACCAGGCCAAACTCCTGGCCCTTGCTTCATGCCTCTTAGCTACTTAAAAGGTGAAAATCCAAGCCAACTCAAGCAAAAAGTTTCCAAGACACCTTCTTCAAACCATAGCTAAGCCTGGTAATGTGCCTTGGCATACCAGCTAAATGCAAAGGATGGAAAGGAGAACCTCGAAAATAACCAAAGCAAGCTGGGCACTGGTGTCTCATACCTATAATCCTAGCTACTCAGGAGGCTGAGATTTGAGGATGAAGATTCAAAACCAACCCAAATTGTCCAAGACATTCTTATCCCCAGTTAACCACCAAAAAGCTGGAAATGGAACTGTGGCATAAGTGTTAGAGTTCTAGCCTTGAGCAAATGTGCTCAGGGACCGGGCCCAGGCCCTGAGTTCAAACTCTAGGACTAGAACAAAAAATAAAAAATGGTCTAAATAGTTCCAAGACTAATGTTACAGTCTGTGCTTAATACAAAATTGTCAAGGTACCTGCCACCTAGGAACTCAAAATCCAGCAAAGTACAAAGGAAAGTACACTAACTTCCTAAATTCCTATTTCAATCAACAGCTCTTTACGTCCCACTGAATCTATTTTTCAGATTATTTGTAAAAACAGTATAATTCACACTCCAGCCACTAAAAAGCAACATAAGACTAAAATGGGTCACAAAAACCTTAAGAGTTGAAATGGAACAGTTTTAAGGTAAAAGTCTGCTCCCAGATCTAATACCAGCTCATCTCTCTTATGATGACACTACATAATCGAGAAGTAAACATGATTTATCTATTCTATATGCATGATTCACCATATATTACTTTGCATGGTTTTTAGTTATTTCCAAAAACCTAATCTATCTTGAAGGGTAAATATTTTCCACCACCGAGCACAAAGGAACTTTGCTTTCAATACTTTGAAAACAATTTAAAATGGAGAGGTACTTCCAGAATGACAGCATGGTCGAAGTGTGTATGTCAGAGTGTGTGTGTGTATGTCAGAGTGTGTGTGTATACTACTCATCAAGTAGGCAACACAGGGACTTGAGGTGTCACTCAAAGGTAGAAGTGTTTGTCTAGCATGCCCAATCCATTAGGTTTTGCTCTCTGATATCAAAGAAAAAAAGGAAACAAGATATTTTCAATCATACTGCTTCCACAGTTTTGTATAGTAGTACCAAGCTCCCCTGTAATACATGCATAATGGATGCCAAAAGTAGAAAACCTGAAGTAATTAGGTCTTGTGGATAAATTTAAAACTAATAGAGTTAAATTTGTTATATAACTAATGTTCATAAATTACATCTCATCACTATTCCAATGGGTATGGCAAAGTTGCAAAAAAAAAAAAAAAAGACCATTTTCCAGGACAACAGACACATTTTTCCTTCTCTTCCTCCCCCCCCCACAACAGTTGGCCTCTTCTCTTGAATATCATAAATATATAATATAGATCCCCAAACAATAGAACATGCTGCATATTTTCCCACCCAAGGATACTTGGTTTTTCAAAGTTCTCCCCTTAGACATCAAAATCTCAATTTTGTGCTAAGTACAAACTTCTGAGTAACACATACCAAAGTCAATAATTCATAAATATATACATATATGTATATATTCTCTCTGAGAAATTTCCCAAATTTCGTAATCGTAACTAAAATTTAAGAGAACATTACTAGTAGGTCAATGCTACAATAGTCTCACTGAAATACAAAAGGGATGCTTAGCCACTGTAGTGTACCATGATGAAATTAAGACAGAGCCATAGTTCTGTTTAAAAGGTTGCTTCTGCTACATAAACCATACCAACAACCTAACATGCTGCTTGCTCTGTTATCACTTAATGACTCCTGCAAATGAGAAACACCTTCCATCACTATCAAAAGCATATAATTTGGAAAAAGGAAGGAAGCACCAATTCACCATTAACTTAGTTGATAACATAGATATGATCAGGAGAATTTCTCCACCCTGAAGCACATAGTTTTTTTCAAACAACTTTAATCTGTTTGCCTTTAGCTAACAGATACAGCTCCCAGTTTCCTAGAGAGGAGTCTGACTGACTAGTACACATTACCTGTTTCAATTGGGAAACTGCCTAGTTTCCCTGTACTAGTTAAAATAGAACACGGGGATGGGGAACCAAGTAGTACTAATCTCCCAAATCCAGTCATCTGGTGGTACATCTCATTTTCCTGCAGAGGGAAATGAGAAGAGACTGGGTGAATCCTTAGTGGCAATCAAAACACAGTTCCTGTTCCTGCCTGGCTTTATTCAGCACAGTATTCCTCTGAGACCCCATAAGCACTTCAAATATGTAGGAGGGGCTGACCCAGTTACTCCTAGAGTGGTCCCCTTCCCAACTTTGTGATGACATCTGGCTGGGTAAAGAAAGACTTTAAAAATAGTGTTCTCACCAACTTCACTGCTGCCACCAGTACTGCCTATCACTCCAGATGGGGCTGCAGCTTTGGAAAACTTTAAGGCTGCAGGCATGTGTTATCACAAGCAAACACATTGAGCATACTGAGCTACTTCAACAAGAAGGACTTCTTCCAAGAGCAACAGCAAGTCAGTGAACCAATACCAGGGACATGGAAAATATAAACCCTGTTTCACTCAGTGACCTGTTCAGCAGCAGTATGTTGTATTCTGGTATCAGGCACTGTCAAGACACACCTTCCTTGTGAAGAGAAAAGTAAAATAGCAACCGGATTTGTTCTTTTCAACATACACAGAAAAAGCCAGAAGTGGTGCTGTAGCTCAAGTGGTAGAGTGCTGGTCTTGAGAAAGCCCAAGGACATTGCCTAGGTCCTGAGTTTAGTCCCAGGACTGGCAAAAAAATACAAATATTAGGTAGCAAAGAGCAGAAGAGTGATAACTGACTTACAAATCAAGATAAAGTAGGCACAGGAAATATCATCAACAGGAAACAAGATGCATCACTTTTCAGAAATCCTGAAGATCTCAAGAGCTACTCATCCCTTAACTCCTCAGCTTCCAGAGGAGTTACTGGTTACTTGAAGTAGAATACTAAGCAAGTTCCTCTCTCAGGAACTTCTAGTGGGGAATAGGGAAAGAATCTATAAATACTGATAACTGGAATCCCCTATCCAATTGACCATTGTGAAAGCCACCCTGCATAGAGCAGTTCCAATTAGCTGGAACTTTTAGACATAAACAAATGCCCAATAAATACCACACATATGTGCAGAGATTACTGTAAAAGGCAATAATTAAAACAAGCCATTTGTTGGAATGAATAAGCAATGCAAATAAGTTTCATAAACAGCATAATATTGTCAGATGCAAGAGAAAACACCGCATCCATGAAATTGCGACAGGACGCTAATAAAAATGAACATTTGAGATTAAGAGCTCTCTCAGAAATTAAAATGTAGTAGTAAAATTTAAAAGTCTCTATAGAAGGCTCTGAAATGTAGAAACCATATGTAGAAACCTGGTAAGTCTAACAAGGATAAAGAAATGAGCAAAAGGAGGCTTAACAAATATCAAAAGTTATCATTCCAGAAGAGTCCCAAGCCCAAAGTATCTAATTCATATGGATTTTTGACAGCAGAAACAGAAATGAAAGAGGAAGGGATATCAAACAAATCATACAAGAATATTTCCCAGAATCAGATACATGGTTTTCCAACTTGAAAGTTTACATAGAATGCCCTGCTCTAACTCCAAATACCTGTTCTACTGTGGACTCCACCAGAAATAGTCACAACAGAAAAATGGTTCATAGAGCTTCTGCAACAGCAGGGGCTTCAGAAATGCCACACACACATGACTACACCAAGCAGGACACATACCATGCTCACATACACAGCACTCAGTGCTAGCTCCTTCCCCAACTTCATAAGTATATGCAGCAGATCCTACAAGTGGGGAGAAGCCTCACCATGCCAGAGTAGCACTTATATTCTAAGTGTTTTTATGCCCTCTAGCCTGCAGAGATTCTGGTGACATACTTACCTATTACCCAAATGTAAAGAACAAAATAAGGCCAGGAATGAAGGTTCACTGTACAGCCAAGTGAGGCAGGTATTTCCCTGATATTCCATTCAGTCCCTGACCTTGTCTTGTTCAAAGACATGATAAATCACAAACCAACATATCTCATCAACAGAAGGTAGTTTTAAGAGATACTTTTAAATGAGATAAAGTACAGGTACTATAAAAATGTGGGAGAAAAGGATACAGAGGAGAAAAAATTAAAGGCTTAGCACTTTAATATTTTTCAAAAGCAATTCAAAATTCTAAGAAAACGTAACCTATCAACGATGTATAAAGTTAGTGAAGTTCTAAGGCCTGTAAGATCGGAAGGAATTTATATCCTATGACTTTTTTCTGAAGAGTGCTCTATCAAGGAGGAGAGCAGCAAGGAAGGAAGACCCCTTGACCTAGAGCAAAGGTCCAACATGAAAAATGGCTAAAATTCAGGACAAGGTAAGATTGTATTCAGAAAAAAAAATGAGAGCTTGCTGGGCACTGGTGGCTCACACCTGTAATCCTAGCTACTCAGGGTCATGGTTCAAAGCTAGCCCAGGCAGCAAAGTCATGAAACATCTCCAAATAAGCACCAGAAAATGGAAGTGGAGCTGTGGCTCAAAAAAGCTCAAGAAGAGCACCCAGGTTGAAGCCCTATGGCTGACAGAAGGGAAGAAAAAGGGAGTGGGAATTCATGTTTCAAAATGAAAGCCAACAGTGTTGACTAGAGAAAATAAAAATTTGTAGTACAGCAATAAAATCACTATAAATGCTTAGTTTTGAACAATATCCAGTCATAAAATATAAACTGAAACTTGGGGAAGTAAAATATATTAACTACATTAGAAGGTTATTATAAGAAAGTATATGTCACATGAGGGGCCGGGAGTTTGGTCTAGTGGTAGAGTGCTTGCCTAGCATGCACGAAGACCCAGGTTCGATTCCTTGGTACCACATACTTAGAAAAAGCCAGAAGTGGTAGAGCTCTAGCCCTGAGAAAAATCCAAGGACAGTGCTCAGGCCCTGAGCTTAAGCCCAGGACTGACAAAAAAAACAAAAAACAAGAAAGTATATGTCACATGAGGATTATGAAAAAAATGACTTTATTCTGACCAGTGTAATATATGCAAAGAATATTTAAAATAGAATGGCAGGGAAGCTAAAATCCAAGAGCTTGTGGCTCACATCTGTAACCCTAGCTTCTCAGGAGGTTGAGATCTGAAGAACACATATTGAATCCAGCTTAGGCAAATTTATGAGACTCTAATCTCCATTTTGTTAGCTGAAGGCTAAGAAGTGGGTTGTGGCTCAAATGGCACAACAGCACTAGCCTTGACCACAAAAGCTAAAGAGCTTAAGGACCTGAGTTCAAGCCCAATTAGTGCCCCAAAACAACAAAGGTTTTTTGCTTTTTCATGCAAGACCAGCTATCTACCACTGTGAGCCACAGCGTCCTTCTGGGTTTTTGGCGGTTAATTGGAGATAAAAGTCTCACTACTTTCCTGCCTGGGCTGGCTTCAAACTGTAATGTTCAGATTCCAGTCTCCTGAGTATTTAGGATTATAGGCATGAGCCACTGGTGCCCAGCTTTATTTCACAATTTTAAATATGAGAAACTATTATGTGATACTGCCTTATGAAAAACTCAGGAGGCTTAGATCTGAGGATTGAGGTTCAAAGCCAGCTCAGGCACTAAAGAATGTGAAACTCTTATTTCCAATTAATCACTAGAAAGTGAGAAGTGAGGCTATGGTTCAAGGGATAGGGTGGTAGCCTTGACCTGAAGAGCTAAGGGACAGTGCCCAGGCCCAGAGTTCAAGCTCACAACAAAATCACTCACAAGAATAACAACTGTCAGGGGAGTGGTTAGGAGTGTGACCTAGTGGTAGAGTGCTTGCTTAGCATGCATGAGGACCTGAGTTTGATTCCTTGGTATATACACAGAAAAAGCTGGAAGTGGCACTGTGGCTGAAATGGTACGGCACTAGCCTTGAGAAAGCCCAAGGACAGTGCTCAGGCCCTGAATTCAAGCCGAAGGACTGTCCTCACCCCCCCCCCAAAAAAAACCCCAAAAACAACAGAAAACAACTATTAGAGGAAAGAAAGAAGATTCATTACTAACATCTGTTGTCCATTTGAGCTTTAGGTATGTTTCATTGATCAGAACCAGGAAATTAAATACAGCAAAGTTCTTGTTAAGTTAGGAATGCCAACGTTCAATAGGACCACATTCAAAACACTCAAAAGGAAGCTGCCACCACCCATAAGACTATTAGTATTCCTTCCCCTGCCCCACCCCTTGCCAGTCCTGGGCTTGAGCTCAGGATCTGAGCACTGTCCTTGGGTTTTCTCAAGGCTAGAGCTCTACCACTTGATTTTTCTATGTATGTGGTACCAAGGAATTGAACCCAGGTCTTCATGCCTGCTAGACAAGCATTCTACCACTAGGCCAAACTCCCAGTCCCAGACTCTTTGTATCTTTAAATGCAGAAAATAAAACCTTGATGAATGGTAACTCCTTTATACAACTACTTAAAAGATAAAAACAAAATTTTAAAAACGTTGAGTACTTTTATAATCTAACATAACTGGCACCCATTTATGAAAATCAGTTTGCAGAGAAATGTCAGAGACTTTATGAATTTAATATTTTTCTTTTAGTTATGTACATACCTACATTGTACTAGATACAAATATTCTACAAATTTATATAGCAATTGAAGAAATGATGGCAACGATCACAAGACTTTTAGAAACACATATAATACATGCAAACTTAACACTTGTTGACACTCTTAACAGTAAACATGATAGGTCAAGGAAGGAATTTTTGACAGTTGTAGTGTTTGAACTTAGGGCCGTGGGTGCTGTCCCTGACTTATTTTGCTGAAAGCTAGCAATCTACCACTTTGAGCCACAGTTCCAGCGTTTCAGATATTTGGAGGTTAAGAGTCTCATGAGGACTTTTCTTCCTGGGCAGGCTTTAACTATGATCCCCAGATCTCAGGGTCCTGAGTAGTTAGGATTAGTAGCAGCGTGAGCCACCAGCTGCCAGCCAAGAAAGAAAATGTAAGCAAGCACACAAAGTGATTTGTTATATATATATAAAAAAAACTAAATATACTCTTGCACTAAAAATATAAACAGAAGCTATCTCCAATATATTTCTTTTGCTTTCTCATTTTCAATCATTTAGTGTTCTCTTCCCAACCCCTCCTCTGTTTTGAAACTGCTTTACATAAAAGGAGACAATACTTTTGAGCAAGAAAGCTATGCAATTTATCTTTTACCCTTGCACTATGATTCAACTCTGCCATCCCTGGAGCTCCAGCCTGTGTCTGACCTCTGAACCTCTGGGTAGTTACAGATCAACATATGTCCTCACTTAATCCTCAGAACCAGCCATTCAGGTACCGCGATCACCATGTTACAAAAGAGGAGACAACTGAATAAACTATGAATCAAAAGTATTATTCACAGCCTTGCTGGTGGCTCACACCTGTAATCCTAGCTACTCAGCAGGCTGAGATGTGAGGATCCTGGTTAGAAGCCAGCCTGAGCAGGGAACTGTGAGACTCTTATCTCCAATAAACTCAAAAAGCCAGAAGTGGCGCTGTGGCTCAAGTGGTAGAGTGCTCACCTTGAGCAAAAGGTCAGGGACAGCGCCCAGGCCCAGAGTTCAAGCCCCTAGTGATATTACTCTTGGACATCTACCCAGAATATTACAAGTCAGGATATAGTAAAGACATCTGTGCATCCAAGTTCATTGCTGTACTATTCATAATAGCCAAGTTATAAAAATAGCCCAGGTGCCCTACAACAGATGAGTGGGTCAACAAAATAGTTATTTGAAGGGAAATGGATGGACCTAGAAAATATTAATCAGGCTGAGACAAATGACAAGTGTTCTCTCACTTGTGGATGTTAGATCTAAAACACAATCATATACAGGGTCTAAAGCATATGGACACAAACTGACTAAAGGATGGTATACTTAAAAGAGGAGTCAAAAGGTGTAAATCCTCTGAACTAATGAACTGTTTAAGAAAATGGATACTAGGAAGCAGCATCATGTTTTAGGGGAGAATGAAGGTCAGGGTACACAATGGAAGAAGGATGAGCAAACACCCTCTTTATATTCAATGTATATTATATATAACATGAACTGTGTAACTTGAGGGTAGGGACAAGAGAGGGAAAATGGGGGCAAATGATGGAAGGGATAACATTAACCAAGATGCACTGTATTAATAATCTGACTTATTGGAATTGTAACCTCTTTCTACAACTACTTAATAATAATAAAATCAAGTTTAAAAAATACATACTCATTTATACCATGGTGGAGGTCTTTCTATGTGATTACTACACAATTAAAAAATGGAAGAATGAGTGCCGAGAAAGTAAACTGGTGTCACTGCTGAGCAGTGGGTACAAGTAGCAGGGTAGAGAGCTAAATCGGGGTGAAGAATGAAGGAGGATGGATAAGAGCTTCTTTAGTTTATCTGCATACCTGAAGGCAGAGCAATACAATTTGTTGAAAATAATAATTGGGAAAAATTATTGTTGAATTATTATCATTGTTGAATAATTTGGGAAGGGGGAGTGAGATAGGAAAGAGAAAGGAGGTGTGACTGATATACTGTAGTCATGTGTAGAAATGTTGCAATGGAATTCCCCTTTTACAACTAATGGACTTAAAAAAAAAAGAATATTCATGAGTTTGTTAGGTACAGGTAGCTCAAGCCTGTAATCCCAGGTACTCAGGCTAGACACAGAGGATTGAAGTTCTATGCCATTTTTGCTACAAAAGTTCATTAAAATTCCAGCATCAATTAATAGCAAAAAATTCTTTTGGAGGTATGCCTCAAAAGGTAGAGTGCCAGCCACTATGAACAAGCAAGTCAACTAAGCTTAAAGTCCTGAGTTCAAATTCTGGTACCATCTCAAAAAAATTCATAAATCTGGAAGTTCTAAAGGCCTGAGTACATTTCTGTTTCAGAAAAAGGTTCTTAAATCATTCATTTAATCAGTAAGTAAAACTCCATTACAGGCAGGCTTATTTTTCGATATAGTAGTTGGTGAGTCAAATGATCTAGCAAAAAAAAAGTCACTAGTTTCAAAGACAAATCTGTTCCAAGAAGTCAGATAGTCAATTGTACTGGTGGTTTCAGATAGCTATACAGCTATTCAGATAGGAATAAAGATTTCTGAATGGAGAGTAGGCTGTGAGCTCCATCCAACTCTGACATTGCTTATCTTAGTGCCAGTCCAGGATTATGGTATATACTTACTCAAATCAAGAACAGCCAAAATTACCAGATAAACCCTTGAAGAGGACATCATGATGAATACTGACCCATAATATCTCAAATAATCCACCTGCTCATTTCTTCCTTGCAATACTCTGGCAGAACATCTTCTTAGGCCAACTCCAAGAGCAATATTTACTTGAGTTTAGAGGCCATGTTCTATGAAAAAATTAGCTTTTAGATACCTGATCCAGTCTTGGCTTAATGACAGACTCACACAGTGAAAAACAGAGGAACATTAGGTTCATAGTGTCCAAGTGGTTCCAGAGCCAGCACCAGTGTTTGAGGTGGGGACCAATCCCCTTCACTGGCTGGTAAGTAGATGATATTCCCGTTAGCAGTTTGTAGATGCTGATATTAAGAATAGCTTGTCCAGTTCTACCTAATAAAAAATGAAAACCCTAAAACTGATGTAGGGAATGTCAAATAAAAGCACCACGATTATACATTCTTTGGGCAGTGAGGTGAAGGGGAACAGAGCGACATTACTGCCATGTGCTTGTACAGCCTTTTTCAAATCTCAGTTTGGTATTCTCACCTAGAAATAAGGCTATTTATTCTCTGCCTTGCAGAGGTGTTGTAACAATATAAAGCACCTTTCATACTGCTTAGCTCAAAGAAGGTATTCAGTCATGTAACTGTAGTAATGATGAAAATCTTTTACAAACATTATATCCATTCCAGAGAAATGTTTAGTGTTCACAAATAGCAGGCAATAGAGGTAGTAGCACCCTTTGGCAGACTAAGCACCCAAAATTCCAAATTTCTACCACTCAAACAATGTTTAGGTAGGCAAGTTATTTTGAATTAGGAAAACCACTTGGAAAATTCTATAACTGAAGATCAATCCTTTCGTCTAGGCCTTTAATACACATTTTAAATCATAAGTTTTTTTTAAATGATAGAGCTTTTTTTAAAAAAAAAAAAACTTCTGTCTTATTTCCATAGAGTTCACATATAAATAGCTATTATGGCTGTAACATCAAATAGATCTGTTAGTCTTCCGAAATAAGAGATTTTGAAGAAATTTAATATGTGGGTAGATATTTTGCAATGGTTACAAAGCAACAGTTAATATCTGGCATGCTAAAATAAAAATTATCCTCCC
Source organism: Megascapheus bottae (assembly GCF_031878675.1). NCBI lineage: Eukaryota > Metazoa > Chordata > Mammalia > Rodentia > Geomyidae > Megascapheus > Megascapheus bottae. Next base: position 39,762,716 of record NC_143527.1, read on the forward strand.
ACAAGTGGCGCTGTGGCTCAAGTAGTAGAGCTCTAGCCTTGAGCTGAAAAGCTCAGGGATAGCACCCAGAATGAGATCAAGCCCCACCACCAACAGCAACAACAAAAAAGTCACTTTGGGTCAGGAACATAGCCTAGTGGTGGAGTGCTTGCTTAGCATACATGATGCCCTGGGTTGGATTCCTTGGTACCACATACACAGGAAAAGCAGGAAGTGGTCTCCCTATGATGTTTCATTAAGCCCCAACATTCCTAGACTTAGGCTAACCCTTAAGAATAGGAAGTCACTGCACAAGGACAAGTTTACTGACTCCATTTTTAGGAGAAATTTAGTAGAAGGAGCAAGTAATTCTGAGCATTTGATTCATATTAATTATCCAAAAGTCCTGATGATATGTAGGGGCTAACAATTCAAAATAATAGCTTGCTGCTATCCCAAGCTAACTGGATAGCACAGAAAGCTCCCCTCACTCAGCATTTCCACACAGAACATGGTAGGCCCTGTGTCCTGGCAGAGGCCAAGCTGTGAACTCCAGCTTTCCCTTTGGCCCAAGGCAGGAGAAAGCAGACCACTGCTATGTGGCCTAGAAAGGATGATACGTGCACAACTTACTTCCCAGTATGCCCTGGCAGTGTTCTAAAGAACTCCACCCACTGTGATCCCCATCAGGCCCACTAAGTCTTGGAGTAGAACAAGAAAGGGAAGCCAAAAGCGTGTCCACAGATATACCATGGCCTGCAAAGCAGGCCTCTCTCCCTGACCCACTTCTGCCAGGGAACATATGTCCAAATGCACAAACACATTCACACCCATAAACAGTGCCAGCCCATTTGGGGGGACTCTTGTTCTTCTGTCTTAGAAGCCTTATACACTAGGCAGGTGGTCAGAGGGCTGGAAAAGCCTCTGGGATTTGGTAGGAGGAGGACCTCAGACATTGGCCAGTGTCTTTCTCAGGGTTTGGTCACAAAGAACAGTCTTCCTTCAAAGAAGATGCAGAAGCAGTGTAGTGAGTCTTTTGGGTCATGGGGTCCTCCTTCTTGTCCTGGGCAGCTTGCCTACCTCTCCTTTTGAGTGCCTTTCACTGCCTTCAAGGCCAGTAGGTGCACAGCCCTGGCACAAGCAGAGCTTTCCCTCACGGCTAGACATTTGGCCAGGACAGTTAGAATATAGGAAATTCTATATTCTATCCAGGAAAAATGTACATGGGAGCCTAGACAATGAATACCTCAGACTTCCTCATGCAGAAAAAAAAGTCAAATTATCAGATGACTCTATACTGAATATCAAGGGATTTTTAAAGATAATGTTCTAGAAGCTACCTTTTCCCACTCTATACCCACATTTTCTAATTCATTTACGTAGTCTTTCAAATTGTATGTGTGGCCTAAATAATCTAAATAGAATTCTGTAAGATCCCACTTCTGACAGTAATATCAACTATCTTGGTTTGTACGGAGGTAAAATGAAGGCAGAAAAAGCAGCTGATAAAGTGACTGTTTCACTAGGTTTTCTTTCTTCCTCATTCCTTGGTAATAATAATTTTAACATCAACTTAAACTGACAAATAAAATCACTGAAATTTAGTATGTAAAAGTTTTAGAAGACTTTAAACTATAGTCAATGAGCCAAATCAGAGAGAGGGGGGGAAAATGGTTCTCCTTATTTTAACCGTAACATTAACTCTTGTTTACACTGTAGCAGTGTTTAATTTTGGGACCAGGTGTGGGGAGGTAGCCCAAGCTGGCGTTGAATTCAACTATCAGGCAGGACCTAGCTACCTGCTACAAATTAAAGAGCTGGAGCCCAAAGGGAAGATAGCAGAGAATGTAGTAATCTGGACAGGGTTCCCACTGACACCTGGGAAAGGAAATGAAATTACCTGGCACCCAGGAGTAACTTTCCCTCATGTTTGTCCTGAAAAGTACTGGACCTCACACATGCAAAATGTTTACTGTAATATGTTAAAATGACATAAAAAATCAAGGCAATAATGGTCGGGGCTAGGAATGAAGCAGAGTACTTGCCTGGCATGCATAAAGCCCTACGTTGAATTCCTCAATACCACATGAACAACAACAACAATATTTAGAAAAGGACAATGGTGGAGGAGGATCCAAAACTTGGTTACCTTTTAGCAAGACCACCAAGACAATTTTTCAAATACTTAATTACCAAGTCATCACCACAGTATTACCATTGCAGCTCTTTCAAGATTTAACATAAAACTTATATGCATTCTGCCAACTGCAGACCCTGCCCACCAACCTGTCAGTTGTTTCATTATGGAAAAGGCAATGACAGGTCAGAAGACCCTGGGGTTCACCCAGCAGCTTAACTTCCTTAGCAATGAAGGTTATTAGAAACAGCTAAGAACAGATTTTTTTTTTTAAAGTAAACCACTGCTTACCAACTGACAAGGCAGGTCAACCTGCACATATAAAAACACAGCAACAGTTTGAGGTCAGAGCCTAAAGGAAATGAGATAGACTCAAGTCAGACTTAAAAATCCTGACTGATTTTTCTGCTATGTTAAGCATGCATGAAAAGCAGCACAGAAAATAGTTCTTGGTTCTTTACACAGAACCAAGCAATAAACTAGTCATATGTAAGTACTGAAAAACCCACTTAATGTTCATTTGCCAAACTAAACCCCTGACCACCTCCAATCTGTGGCACCACCAAGATTATCCACTCACCACCTAGGAAAAGTCAGTTAACTCGTTTAGGAATTCCCACCAACTCCCACGGAACGACAAACTGCCTGCTACTTCATAATTTCTCTCAATAAACTTCTCAACTTGATACTAGGCAGTTTGGGAAGTGGTGCCTTCAGGGAGTCTGCTCCCAGAGCAAGGACAGTTCGGTCCGTACAACAAAAATTACAATGCGGGAGTGATGAGAACCTTTGTTGCTACAAGAAAGTAGCAATAAAGAAAACACTGCCCCAGCTGACCCTTTTATTTGCTTAACTGTACTTCATTATAGTGCTCAAGGGTTTTCAAATGCTCCCATTTCCAGATCCTCTTAAACAAAATGCTTCTCCGTTGATTAATTATATATATGAACTCTGTGGTTTCATTTCTAGCGTTCTACATTTATACCTACTATGACTTAAGGATATTGCAGTCCATGGGACATTGATTACACATTTCAGTGGAGGAAAGGAGCCACCCATCCTTGTAAGCAGCTTTTGTGCATGAAGGGCAGCCATCTCAGGACAAACCTAGCTAGAATTAGGAAGTTCAGTGGAAGGGCTAGCCACCCACATGGGGGTTGCCACCTGGCTTCATCGTGTCCACCTGGCGTCCAGCTTGCCCACTAAACCCTACGATCACCTGCCACACTCTTCATTCCTAAGCCCTTGGAAACCATCAACACCACATCTTCAACACGTGAACCCTTAGGGGTTAATATAACTGGCAAACATTGCAAAATGGATTTCAAAATTGATTTTGTTTTGTCAGAACATTATTGCCCAGCCAGGGTACGCCTTAATAAATCTTAGCACTTAACCGGCATCACCAATGTAGAGCAAGTGAACTTCAGCAGGGGCTGGGCTGGGCTGGCTGGCTAGCAAGGCAAGAAACGGCGTTTTCAATAACTGGGAGGGAGGAGGATGTGAGCCTCAGATTTGAATTAAAAATTAATCCGGCTGCTTGCCCAGTAACCCTTCGGAGCGTTTCCAAGCATTCAGAGTTCTAGTACTTTCTGAAAAGGAAGGACGATCTTCCTTGGCCCCATTTTGGATAATTATATCATCGAGACGTCATCCCAAATTTGAATGAAAATAATCTTCGTTCCGTTCAGGTGATGCGCGGCATTAAAAATCCTAATAACCCGCTCCAAGAGACCCCGGGTACGACCGTATCTCAACCAAGCGGCTCCCAGTGAAGCCTGGCGGGGGGCCGGGGACCCGGGGGGGGGGGGAGGTGGGCCGGGGGGCTGGGGCAGGGCTAACTACGGACACTCGGACCTGGGCACAGCCTCGAGGCGGCGGCGGCGGCGGCCAGACGAACGGCCCCGGAGAAACGCCGGTACCTCGCCGGCCCCGGTCGCGCCGGATCACGTGCCCCGCGCCCCGTCCCTCGGGCCTCCCCGCCGGAGCCGCGGGCCTCGGGGGAAACCACCGCATCCCGGATGCGGCTGCGGCCCCGGGCGCTCCCCCGCGCCCTCAGCCCGCCGCACACCCCCGGCGTCCGTCCTGCGGCGGCGGCAGCGGGCCGGGGCCGCGTCGACGTGGCGCGGTGGCGGCGAGGCGCGGACAGGGTCGCGGGGCAGAGGGCAGCTCGGGCCGCGCCTCCCGGGAGGGTCCCCGGCCTGCCACTCCGCCACCCCACACCCGCAGGCAGCGTCCGCCCGGCAGCCACAGGCGCGAGGACTCGCCGGCGCCCGCTTACCTGAGGCGCTGCGCTCCCGGAGGGCGACTGAAGGGAGGCGGCGGCGGGGGCTGGACGAAGGCGGCGGAGGGGGCGGGGTCGGCCGGGGTGCGCGTGGGGCCGGGACTCCCGCCGCCGCCGCTGCTGCTACCTCGGAAGCCGCCTGGGCCGCTGCGGAGCCGGGCGGCCCTCATGAATGGGACGCGGCGGCGGCGGCGGCGGCAGCAGCGGCGGCGGCTGAGAAGCAGCGGGCAGCGGGCAGCGCGCAGGCCCCGCCCCCTTCACGTGACGTGAGCTCCTCCCTCTCCCTCCTTCCCTCTCCCCGCCCTTCAGGACGCGCGCTGGCGGGCACGCCCGGGGCCGCCGCCGCCGCCGCCGCCCGAGCGCGCGCGCGAGGATTTCCTGCCCCCCCCCCACCCGTCTCCTGGGGCGGCGGGCGGGGCTGCGATTCCTCCCACTTCCGGCCACGAGAGATGACTTTTGTAAAAAAGTTTCTTCTGCTCCTCCCCCCCCTTTGGGGAACCGTGCAGCGAGTCACGTGCAACTGCCAGAAAAGTGCTTGTGCACGAAACAGGGTGGTGAAGTCAGTGTTGAAATGCTCCCCCCAAACACGAGCCCAACACGGCAGCTCCTCCAACGTAATAAGCGTATAGAAGTGCTGCAATACATTATAATAGTCCCCTCTTCACCACTGGTGGTGTGTCTGCGCATTATTTCCCCCTCCTGTCCGCACGTAACCCTATTATACATCTGATTTTAAAAACAACCCTTGCAAGAGACACATTGTCAGTACTGCATGCTATAATTCATGCCACTGCTTTTCATCTGGTTTTGTTTTTGTTCTGTTTGAAAGTCAGGGATGGAAGACTATGGGTAGCTTCTCTAGGCAGGTTAATTCCTCAGTGTGCATCCTGTGCGTGATTTTTTCCATGGCTCTGGCAATGGACAGATAAGAATAGTTACAGACAGACCTCCAGGAATGGGCCTAGCAACAGCACAGTTTCTTCCCCAGGATGCAGGGAGCTGCCTGACTGCCTAGCTGTACCCAGGCCCACAGAACCCTTACAATTCACTTCCTTCCCATCATGGGCCTTCTGTCTTGCTGAAGGATGGTTTCATTTCCCCAGGCAGAGCAGAAATTGTCATGTTGCTTTCACCTGGCTTACCAGGGGGGTGGGAATTTTTTTTTTTTTTTAAAGGACTGGAGTTGTCTTTCTAAATTCAAGGCTTCCTAACCACACCCTGCCATCTAGTCAGTACTGGGGTTTGAACACAGGAGCCGGGACACTGTCCCTTAACATTTTTACTCAAGGCTAGCACTCTACCACTTGATCCAAACCTCTACTTCCTGCATTTTTGCTGGTTAATTAGAAATAAAAGTCTCACAGACTTTCCTGCCCTGTCTGGCTTTGAACCAAGCAGTTGGAATCTCAGCCTCTCAAGTAGCTAGGATTGCAGGCATGAGGCACTGGCACCCAGCTTTAAAACACACACACACACACACACACACACACACACACACACACACACACGAGAATTTACCAGGTTATTATTTAAGAGTCTACAGTAAGTTCCTTTCCTCTTAGAATGCTCTACAAACCTAATTAGTTCTACCCCTCTATGTGAGTTGTTTTCAACTGAACTATGGCACTTCAAAATGCATAGCTTAAAGAGTTCCACCAGTGCTTTGAGAGCTCAGGTTGCAAGAAAGCACACCCTGTTACCCTTTCTGGTCTCAGAGTTCAAAGCTTCATTCCCAACACTGTCCTCTAGCATGTTGGGATTGTCAAGCAAACTCAGACTTGACTATCCACAGAGGCCTCTTTACTCTCATTGTGCAATTGAACTGTAGTCATGTGGAAACTCAGATATCTACATCTAGCATCTGCATTATCTTCCTTCCTTTTGAGCCCAATGACTGGAGAACACTCTAAGAAATCATGTGATTCATACAATTGAATGTCAATCATGTCGTTGTTTCCACTTTATGTAACATTTCTCTTTAAGCTATCTACTTATTTCCCAATCAGGTCACCTGGAAGAACACACAATTTCGGCCTTTCTACCCTTGCAAAGTCTTACTCTTCCTTCATCTCTGACACCATTGAGGCTGAGATCGATCACTAATGCTTTTCAAGTTTCCGAATATGGTTGGTTCCCTTGGGGACTTGGTTCTCATACTCTCTGTCAGATAAAATACTACTGACCCCTATTTCCTTCATGAAATTCCCTCCTATTCTCATGAGCTAGAACTTGTCTGGTCCACATGCCCATGCTCAGTAGATTTATTTGTGAGTATGTGTCTGTGTGTGTACTAGGGACTTGAACTCAGGATCTTGCACTCTTGCTTAGCTTTTTATGCTCTAGAATGGCACTCTCCCACTTGAACCACATCTCCATGTCTTGCTTTTCTTTTCTGGTTAAGTAGACATAAGAGTCTCTCAGATTTGTTTGTACTGGCTGATTTCAAATCAAGATTGGCAGATCTCAGCCACCTGTGTAGCTAGGCAAGCTTGAACCACTGGAGTGCAGCTTCAGACATCACCTGCAGCAAGGCCCACAGGAAGGTCAGTTTCAGGACCCTCACTTGTACTGTTTCAAGCTTGTTTCTTCCCAGTCTTGTCCTGGCCAAGGACAATACCATCCATTTAGTCAGCCTTGTGAGAAACCTAGCAAGGAGTCTCATTCCTCTGGTATCTCATTTCATGGGATTCTAGCCTTCACTGTTCCCACTCTTTCTAGTTCTCTGCAGAACCTTGGTACTAGCCACCTTCTGTGTCCTCCCTGGTTGCACAACTGTATGGCTTCCCCCTACATGCAGTTGGGCCTGTCTCTAGCTCTTGCAGCCAACTGAAGACATGGGAGCTGCTAGCCTTCCAACATGGCAGTAAACACCTTCTACTTTGAATTGCAAATCTGACCATAGTATAAGTTATCAGTAATTCATTCCTTCAGAGAATAGGTCCAATTTGTTTTTTTTTTTCAGTATTGTAAAGGGTATGTACAAAGAAGTTACCATTACATAAGTCAGGCTGTGAGTACATTTCTTTTTGTACAGTGTCGCCTCTTCCCTTGTTTTTCCTTTCCCCACCTCAATAACAAGGAAGTTGTATAGTTCATTTTCAACATAGTGTCTAGTGAGTATCACTGTTGCATTTGTTTACCCCTTATCCCACCATTTCTGTTTGCCCTCTAACCTCGCCCTATCAGATAAACACAAGGTACAGAAATAAAAAAACAGTTACAAAGGGGGGGGAAGCAAAATAACAACAACAAAAAAACCCTCTTGTTTCCATTTCAATAAACAAAATTTTATATGATCATATGCCCATGGCTACTGAGCCTTTGAGATTCTCTCCTAAGAATATCCTGCTTTGATTTCATTATGTGAATGTCTGGAGACGTGTATATTTTATCATGTCTGAGTGTATATATATATTTTTTTCCCAAAAGGTCCAATTTCTTATGAGGTTATGCAGAGTGCTCCTTGCTCCCATTTACTGCCCTGGCCCTTCCAGCCTGCCTACTCCAGCCATTCCTCTCATAATAAGACAAGCTGGCCAACATCAATTTCTGTTTATATCCTCACATTTTCCCCTTATGAGAATGAACCCAGACCTGGTGCCTGTCTCAAGAAGTTGGATAATGGCAGAATCGAAAGCAGAAGTTGTTTCAATACATTTCCTTCTTGCCTTTTATCTCTCAATTCCTAAACTAATTGAGGAACTTAAGTCCAGAGGGAACAGCCATGGAAAAGGTCTATCTTTAAGGAAATCTGAAAGGGGAGAAGGGTTTTCCTAGAATAGAAATCAAACTTTTCCCAGCTTGAGGCTGGAAGATACAAGCTGTGTCCTGTCTGGTGGTTCCCAGGAGAGGGGGATTTAATCCTAGAAAAGCTTTGTGATAGATGAAGAAACAGGAAAGGACCTTACCTCAGATCTCTCACTTTGTTAGCAGTGAAGTTAGAATTTATCCTGGGCCTGGTTGATTCTCAAACCTGTGTTTTGAAATGAATAAACATTACATTTGTTTAATGTTATGTATTTGTATACAATATTTCATTTATATAACTTTAGTTCGCTCACAGTAGGGATACATACTTAAATGATATACATGTACAGACTGTAATGATACATCAGGCCATCTGGTACAACTATCACCTAGACATTTACCATTTATTTAAGTTTATCATTTCTTTGTGGTGAGATCATATAAAGTCTTCTTTAACAATAACTTCTTTTTAAATTATTATTCTTATTATTTATGTTGGTAGATGTGCTGGCCCTTTTTCTTGATCTCAGGGCCTGGGTGCTATCCCTGAGCGTTTTTGGCTCAAGCTAGCACTCTTCCAATTGACCCACAGCTCCACACCCAGCTTTTTGGTGGTCAGTTAAAAGTAAGAGCCTCACAGACTTACCTGCCCAAACTGACTCTGAACCACAAATCTCAGATCTTAGCATCCTGAATAGCTAGTTTGGGGAGGAGAGAGGAATGGAGACAGGATGTGAACAAGTTCAGGAGTACATATAATGGGTAAGAAAAATACCTTCTAGTGTAGGTGCTATAGGCTCATACCTATAATCCTCATTACTCAGTGAGCTGGGATATGAGGATCATGGTTTGTAGCCAGCCGGGGTGGAAAAATCCAGGAGATTCTTGTCTCCAGGTAACCACCAAAAAGCCACAGGGGAGCTGTGACTCAAGTGTTGGAGCTCCCGCCTTTAGTGAAAAACACTAAAGGATAGTGGCCAGGTCCTGCGTTCAAGTCCCAGTATTGGCATAAATGAGTAAATAAATAAGCATATAAAAGTGGAATTCCAGATTCAAAGTAATACCCCCCCCCCCCCCGCAAAAGCAAAACCAGAAACCTCGTCCAGGTAGATTGCTTACGTGCCATAAACTCAGCTTCAAAACATTTTGAAAATGGTGTGCCACAGAGAACTGGTGGCTCATACTTTACTCTGAGCTATGCAGGAAGCTGAAATCCAGAGCATCAAGGTTGAAAACAAAAAAATCCATGAGATTTCATCTGCTAAATAACCAGGAAAACAAAGTTGGGGTGGAGTTATAGGTCAAGTAGTAGAGGCAGCTAAGCGAGCAAGCCAAGTGAGTGGTAGGCCCTGCGTTCAAGCCCTGGCACTAGAATAAATTTTTGAAAAAGGTAAATAGAAAAGTTTAATTCTTTTGTCTCAGAAGAAAAAGGGTCCCAGAAGAAAAAGGTGGCAATATTTAACTGGTATATATTAAGTATTTGATACTATTTATCAAAGTTTGAGTGCTAATATATAGCTTGAGAGAAGTTTCTAGCAAGTGCCTTTTCTTGTAATTGTTCTTTGTTGCTATTGTTTCATTTTGTTTTTGGTTCTAGTACGGGAGCTTGAACTCAAGGCCTTGCACTTGTTTGGCTGGATGCCCTTCAGAGTGCCCTACCACTTGAGCAACACCGCTAGTGGCACTTTTTGCTGGTTAAATGGAGATGGACTCTTGAAGATGTTTCTGATCAGGTTGGTTTCAAGCTAAAATCCTCTTGCCCTCAGCTTCTTCATAGCTAGAAATACAGGCATGAGACACTGACCTCCAACTGGTATCTTTTCTCAATTCTTGGGCACTGGTAGCTCATGCCTGATATCCTAGCTACTCAGGAGGCGGATATCTGAGGCTCTTGGCTGGAACTCAGCTCAAAGTCAGCCTAGATAGCAAAGTCTGAAAGATTCTTTTCTCTGATTAACCAGCAAAAAGCCAGAAGTGGTGATATGGCTCAAATTGTACAGTTCCAGCCTTGAGTGAGGAAGCTAAGGGATAGTGCCTAGGCCCTGACTTTGAGAACTACAGTAGTACCAACACACACACACACACACACACACACACACACACACACACACACCCCATTCCTATCTATTTACTGCTAGCATTTATCAAAGTTAATGATTTCGTGTACTTACTTCAGCAAATTGCTTGAACTTTCAGCAAATTGCTTGAACTCACATTCATCTCAATACATTGAATATATGTTATTTTGAGTTTTTACATATACATTTGTGTCGTGTATTTTCTTCTTTTCTGATTCAAATAGATTTTATTTCTTGCTTTCCTCCACTAATTAGGATCTCTCATATGTCATACATTATTTTGTTGGCCGTGGAGCTTAACTCGGGGCCTGGGAACTGTCCTGAAGCTTTTCTCCTGAAGGCTAGCTCTCTACCACTTTGAGCCATAGCTCCACTTCCAGTTTTCTGGTGGTTAATTGGAGGTAACAGTCTCACAGACTTTCTTGCCTGGGGTGGCTTTGAACCACAATCCTCTGCCTCCTGACTAGTTATGATTATAGATGTGAGCCACTAACACCCAGCTTCATATACTACATTTTTTTTTTTGCCAGTCCTGGGCTTGAGCTCAGGGCCTGAGCACTGTCCTTGGACTTTCTCAAGGCTAGAGCTCTACCACTTGAGCCTCAGCACCACTTCTGGCTTTTTTCTATGTATGTGGTACTGAGGAATCGAACCCGGGTCTTCATGCATGCTAGGCAAGCACTTTAACCACTAGGCCAAACTCCCGGCCCTATATACTACATTTCTTAAAACATGTTCTTCTATGTCTACAAATTGTGATTACCTTCATCACTTATAAGACAAATTCTGTATATCTTAGAAATTCCCCAACTCTTTACAAAGGAATGACTACTTTCCAATAGAACATTACATGTGGTTTTATACTACATCCTTCTAAATTATAAAGAAGAAATAGTTGCATATAAAATGGGTCAGAGAGCAAAAAGAAACAGTTGAAGCATGAAAACTCTTCTAATAAGTCACTCATAACATGCATATTTCCAACCCATTCCATTTAGATTTGTTTGCCCTCTCTTTTTCTCCCCCCCCACCCCTGTTTTCACCTCCCCTCTGCTCTGTTGAGGATGGAACCCAGGCCTTCATGCATGCTAGTCAAGTGATCTGCCAGTGGACTCCCCACCAGCCCAACCTTGATCATCCTCTTTGAAATTGGTGGCAATAATTCCTAGTCCTGACAACAAAGACGCTTCTAGTCATACCATGAGCTTTCCTTATTTTCACTGATCCTGTGCTATCAGTTCATAAAATTAGAGACCATGGATTCAACCAATAGGTGTGCCAAAGAGCTGGAATTCCCTGCTCATTGTCACACTGTCTGCTTAATCCCTTAAACCATGCCATCACAGTTCATTATGATTGAGGCAAACTCATTCTGAGACCAGCAGTTGAGATTATTGCCCTATCCAGCAAATCTTCCTGAAATCACTTGATGTCATCTAGGAGATTCCATCGTAAAACCATTATGTACTTGAAGCATCCATTGCCTTTCTTAGTTTTCAACTGGGTGTTTGGACAAAATATGTCCTGTGTCCTGTACAAGGGTGTTATCATCCATACTACTTGAAAAGCTGCCTCTTGTCTCTCAATCTCTCTGACTGTCTCTCTGTCTGTCTCTCTTTTTTCTTTCTTTCTTATTTTTACTGAGAAACACTGACTACTTATACAAATAAACTGGAAACTCAACAAAGGCTAAGTAGCTCAGACTTTTCCATTTTGTATCTATAGCCTTTGTTTCTCTTCTACAGTCACCTTGCAACCATCTTGGAAGCCAGGACAGGACTACTTGCCAGGTGCCAATGACTCTTATTTATTTTTTTAGTTAGTTACTTGTTTATCTTATTTTTTTTCCAGTCCTGGGGCTTGAACTCAGGGCATGGGCACTGTCTTTGGGCTTTCTCAAGGCTAATGCTCTAACACTTGAGCCACAGTACCACTTCTAGCTCTTTCTATGTATGTAGTACTGAGGAATCAAACCTGGGTCTTTGTTCATGCTAGGCAAGAACTCTACCACTAGGCCAAACTTCCTGGCCCCATCGAATTTATTTGTATACTTGTGAACAGCATATCTAGTAGCATCCTGTTTCTCTCTTTTTGTCAGTTGTGGGGCTTGAACTCAGGACATGGACACTGTCCCTGAACTTCTTTGTGCTCAAGACTAGTGCCCTATTCTTGAGCCACAGCCCCACTTTCGGTTCTTGAGTGTTTTATTGGAAAAACATGTTCCATGATGACTTTCTGTCAATCCTCTTTTTTTTTTTTTTTTTTTTTTTTTGCCAGTCCTGGGCTTGAGCGCAGGGCCTGAGCCCTGTCCTTGGACTTTCTCAAGGCTAGAGCTCTACCACTTGAGCCTCAGCACCACGTCCAGCTTTTTTTTTTTTTTCTTTGTATGTGGTACCAAGGAATCGAACCCGGGTCTTCATGCATGCTAGGCAAGCACTCTACCACTAGGCCAAACTCCCGGCCCCTCCTCTTTCTTTTTTAAGGCCTGCCTTTGACCTTTGATCCTTAGAACACAGCCTTTTGAGTAGTTAGGATTAGAGGGATGAGCTCATAGAACCCAGCTTTTGAAAAGTATTAACGTGTGTGTGTGTGTGTGTGTGTGTGTGTGTAGTTGTACAAAGGTGTTTCAATTCAACCTATCAATTTGTGAATACAATGCATCTTAGTCAATACCACCCCTTTCTTCATTCCCGGCCCCTCATCTATCCCAACTCCACCATCCCTTCAAATCACTTGGTTCCATTTTCATGGATGTACATTGAGTATTGGCTTTCTTTGCCACCATTTCTCATGTCAATGACACTCATTGTAATAAGACCCCACCTGAGCAATCCTGATAGCGTGGACTGTCACACCATCTTTGATCACCTCTAACTATATCTCTGATTGGGATCTTTTAAAGTTGTATACCTTTCTGGTATGCCCCTAATTCTCCCTGTTTTACAAATGTCTGTACCTCCAGAAGACAGCTGGTGATCTACTTTACTGTCTTCCTGTGGCTGCCATGAAATAAATCTTTCTCTGTCACCAAATTTCTGTATTTGTCCTCTAGGAGTTAGTGGCCTAACTTGACATGTGGAGCTCCTGGAGTTTGGCCTGGGGTTTAAAGTCTCTAGTTATACTGTGAAGCATGAAGACTTGTAATTATATGCTAACCAAACAAACAAAGAGAATTAGTTTTAGACACTAAGAGAGGCAGAGATTTTAAAAAGGTACTCACTCACCAGAGAAGGAGGCTGCTCATGGTTCATCTGGGACTTCAAGGACTGTGAAACTAGCCTGGAAAACTCTGTGTATATTAACTTTCTCATTCTTCCAGATTGCTTGTCTCAGCAGCTACTGTCTTCATTTCTTTAAAGAACAGCCCCTAATTTGAATGGAATGTCTGTACTATTACAAATTGTTCTTAAGAATGTGTCGCCACAGGACTCTTTAAACTTGTGCAAACAAACTTCTTAAACCCCTCCTTCTTTCTGCTCAGGTTCAGGACATTTGTTCTGTACAAGGGCAGGGCAGAAGCTCCTCAGGAAAGCCCCATCTGAGGCAAGTGTTTCATTTCAGCAACAGTGATAGCCTTCTCCTCCCTGCTCCCACCCCTCCCCATTTGCTACCCTATGACAGCGCTTTTGATGACATTAATTTTCTTAGCCACAGAAAGCATTTTTCTTCTCTGTCTCTCTCTTCTTTGTATGTCTCTAAGTGACTCACTAATGTTAGACAAATTTCTTCCAATGCTAGAAAATTGGAGGAAGGGTGATGTAACATATGGCTTTATAATTTATTTTGGTTTTGTTTTGCTGAGATAGGATCTACTGACTAGCCCATTCTACCCTGGAATCCTGGATCTTCCTGTGCTAGGCCCATCCTGAGTACTGTGATTATAGGTAGATGCCACCATGCACAGTTTACTTTCTACTGTTACACATGTATCATACCCCCTTAGAGATTCTCCTGCCATTAAATAATAATTCCCAGGATTTAGAAAGTAAATGTGAACTCCCATTATACTGCTGGGTAGTCATCAATTAATTAGTTAATCTCTGGAACATCCCTTGACATAGTTACTGGGCTCCCTTCACAAACTTTTTACAAGGAAATGAGATTGCTTTTGAGTCCAGTATGGCCCGATTTGTGGGTATTAACTTTTGAGTTAAGAAGAAATCAGGACTTGTGTGAAAGAGCCCAGAAAGAAGGAAAAAGGGATTCACAGGTGTGTTCTTGTTGGAACATCTACTGTCCCCAACCCTCCTCTTTCTACCACCAATTACCCTGGCTGTATCTCTTCTCCAAAGCACAGTTCACTTTATCCAGAACTTTCTGTCTCCACGTAGAAGGGAAAAAGATAAAGTACAAACAGAGGTGTGGCAAAGGGAAAATGATCAGAAAGAAGGCTGGGCCAGGCACCAGGCTCAAGTCTGTAATCCTAGCTACTCAGGAGGCTGAGATCTGAGGACAGATTGCTAGACTTTTGTAGGTAATCAAGATTCTAGTTAAATCAGGTATAATAACCCACAGCCTTGTGAAGGAGGAAGTAGTTCAATTTGGGCTTGGAGAATGCTGGAAAAATCTTCCTTTCCAAACTTCAGTTTTTAAAGAATTTTCTAGAATTTTCCTGTGACCTTGTACCAGAAAATCCAGCTCTGGGTATGTGTGTAGGGGGTGGGAAAGTGGGGGTTCAGAATCAGAGGCAGCCTGGGACAGCAGCTTGGGAAATGATTTTACAAGATATGAATGGGAACTCAAACTGGGAATGTGGAATTTGCAAAGGAAGCAGTCTTTGATCTTGTTTTCAGATTTGGTTCTAAATTTAGGTTCCAGTATAGAAGAGTGTGCCCAGGCCTTAGAAGCTTCTCCCCTCACCCCATCCCCCGCTGGGCCAATATCTCTTTATCTTTCATTTTTAGCCTCCTAAAGAAAATTTTCTGGTGGTCTTGGTTTTGTTTCAGAGGAAGAAGACTCCCGAGAAGACATCCCGGGATCAGAGAGGCTCAGTAATTCATTTCTGAGATGTACTTGGATAAATCTCATCATGATGTTTGCCAAAACCTGTTTTCATATAATTTTTCCAATGTGAGAGACAAAGGTCATGTGTGTTCTCTTATATGGGAATCTTAAATCTAAGTTATAAATATATATGTAAATATCTAGCATCATATACATGTATACACAAATGTATTAAGTAAAATATGGTATATGCTTTGAATCTACTCCTTTGAATAACTAATTTATAGTTTAACAACGACAGCAGCTACTAGGAAGCTGGAAGGTGTATGGTGTGTATACCAAGAGGGGTGAGGTCAAGGGGAAGGAGGAGTATATGAATGGAGAGAGGAAGGGTAGGTGAATGCAGTTGTAATAGTTAATGTACATATGTGAATGGAACCAGGCAAATGGGGGGAATGGATAGAGTTGGGAGAGATGGAAGGGGTAACATTGATCAAGATCCATAGTACTCACAAACTGACATGTTGAATTGAAACCACAGCTCCACTTCTGCATGCTAGGTGAACTCTACCACTAGGTCACGCTCCTGGCCCCTCTTTTTTTTTTTTTTTTCTCAAGAGGCAGAGTCTTACTGTATCTTACTATGTAGCTAGCTTTAAACTTGTGACCCTCCTGCCTCACCCTGGAGAGTAGCTGGGACTACTATGGGTGTGTGCTACCACTTCCAGCTACCTGGATTAGTTTTAAGAGAAAATCCAGCAACCTGGAGCTACAACAGCAATGCCACATGTGGACCCTCAGCTAGACCGGTGGTCCCTGAGGGGGACACACAAAGAGTCCCCTGACCATTTTCTAGTTCTGCCTGTTAACTAGTTACATCTTCTGTCCTCCTATTCAACAATACTCACTGGGATCCTTCCTTCTGGAATGTTCTTCCAGTCTTTCAATTTTATTTATTCTTCCCAGTTCTATGCAAGTGCTTTTCATGTCCAGCCTACTCTTATCAACAAGACATAATTTTTCCTTTTTGTTGAATAACAGAGCCAGCATTGCTATTCTTTATATGTAACTCCAATCTCCAGGTACTATAATCTAAGCTTACGCAGAAGTCAGAGATTGTAGAGGAAAGCAGTTTAAGGCTGGTGCTGGGAGACTCCTTCCAGCTATACAGATGATATACAGTATGTACTGTGGTCCAGGGCTAGCCCTGAGCAAAGGTGTGAGAAGTAACTCAAGCAAAAAGAGTTTGAGGTATGGGGTAATAGAGCTCAAGTGACTTGCCTAGCAAGAATAAAGACTCAAGTTCAAAACTCCCCAATTCTGCCACAAAAGTTTCCCTTTTAAAAACTCCTTTTCTATTCAACTTATTAGGAACATAGTAATAACATTACTCAAAGTGAAGCATGTTTGAATCTTTCTACACCTAAAGCACTGTATTTAATTTGCAAAGATTGCTAACCGTGCTATGTTATCCAAGATGAATGCACTCCTGTGAGTTTTATTGTCTCAGTTCATTAGGAAAAGCCATAAAATAGCACCGCAGGTCAATAAACAGCAGTGATTTTTTTTTTTTGGCCAGTCCTGAGCTTGGATTCAGGGCCTGAGCACTGCCCTTGGATTTTCTCAAGGCTAGCGCTCTACCACTTGAGCCACAGCTCCACTTCTGGCTTTTTTCTATTATGTGGTACCGAGGAATCGAACCAGGGTCTTCATGCGTGGTAGGCAAGCACTCTACCACTAGGCCAAACTCCCAGCCCCTTGATTGCTTTTTAAATTTAGCAGGGTAACTTGCATGGGATTGAGGAAGACCCACATGTGTGGGTCATGTGGTCTGCTGCATTTAATGGCTGCAATTTGCTATTTGCAAAAATCTCAAGGTTGGTAAAGTGGTAAAATCTCAAGGTTGATAAGGCAGACAAGTGTCTATGTATGAAGGTATGTCTTCAGTACAGAGTGTGTACTCGTGTTAGTGTAGTCAAGATTGGGTCATATATTTTAGGAGAGTTAGATTGAAACATTTGAAGAGACCAAAATAGTAATTATAGAAATCATGCAGAACTTTAAATCCCTGTTTCTCAAGGGAATTCATTTATTTTAAAAAGATGGAACATGAATTGATAGCAGCCCTTGCAAGGAGGTAAGAATAAAGAGCATGGAATCATAGAACAGGAACTACACAATGTATGGAAGTCTAGTAAATTTGCAGTGAAACAAAAGATTGAGGTGAAAATACTTTTTGGATAGCAGAAACTGAGATTTTAGAATTTGGACACATAAAATTCTTTTGAAAAATAATTTACAATGAAGAATAAAATCACTCTTCATCCCAGCTACTTAGGAGGTGGAGATCAGAAGGACAGAAGTTCAAGCCCAGCCCCAGGGGGAAAAAAAATACACAAGACTCTATCTGAAACAATAACTAAAGCAAAAAGAAAGGGTCAAGGGCCAGGTCTCAAGTGGTAGAAGGCTGTCCCACAGGCACAAGGCCCTGATAAAAAAGAGAATCAATGAATAATTATAATAATATGTGATATACATATTCCTAGGAGTTCAACTGAAATGAGCTAAAAACATTTAATGAAATAATTAAGTACTTGTGAGTTAAACATGTTTGACTTTCTTAGTCCAAAAAGGAAATAGAGCTTTATAGGGATGCTGCAGTAAATTTTCTATCATTGATTAATCCTTCTATCTCTTCAGTTTGATCAGCTAGTTCATTTCCTTTTTATATCGACTGATGCAAAAAATAGCAAGTAATTGAGCAAGTGGTATGACTTATCTATTATAGCTGCCTAATCATGGTGGAACTGGTTGGAGACAGAGCATAAAGTCCTGCCTGACTCATTGTGAAACCTTTCCTGGTTGTTCTTCTTGTGGACATTTTCAGACCAACGAGCATAGATTGTTCATAGAGAAGGATGCTAAATACGGCTCAAGGCAGAGAGAAGCCCAGGCTCCTGACTAGTAGCTTTCCCCACCAATATACATTAAATGGGTCTTTGCTATATCACCGAAGCTGGACATTAAACAAGGGACAAAAAAATTGAGAATCTTGTTTCCCTTCCTTCCTTCTCTCCCTCCCTTCCTTCCCTTTCCTTTTCCTTCCTTCCTTCCTTACTCCTTTTCTTCTTCCTCCTCCTCCTCCTCCTCTTTTTTTTTTCTTTTTGCCAGTCCTGGAGCTTGAACCCAGGGCTTGGGCACTGTCCCTGAACTTCTTTTGCTCAAGGCTAACACTCTACCATTCTACCACTTGAGCCATAGCACCAGTTCTGACCTTTTCTGCTTATGTGATACTGAGGTATCATATTCCCTGCCCTGTCCTTCTTTTGTTAAACTTCATTTTCTCTTCCTTTATTTCTTCTTTCCTTCCTTCCTTTCTTCTTTTTTTATTTTCATAGTACCTTGACTCTGAATTCTGGTCCTCAATCTTACTAGGTAGTCAATCTACAACTTGAGTCAACCCCCCAACCCTTCTTGCTTTATCTTTGGGGTAGAGTCTTGCATTTTTCCTGAAGCTGGCCTCACCCTTTGATCCTCCTTTCTAAGTCTCCCACATAGCTGGGATCACAGACATTGGCTACCTCTTCTTCCTATCCTCTTCCCCGTCCTCTCAAACCTGGGAACCTGAGCACAATAGGCAAGCACTCTGCATGGAGATACATGTCCTGTGTTTTCTTAATACTTGTGCACTATGCTGTCCTCTGAACTTTAAAATCTAGTGTCTCAGTGCAGCTGGGAGGAAAAACAGCTTTGGAGGAAATGTGGAGATACCTTAGTTCCACTCTTTCCCCATTCGTCCATTCCTTGGCACATGACCTATTGATTCACCTCTCAGTGACTTAGTTTGCTCATTTATACAATGGATCTGTCAGCCTAGCCTGAACTAATTGCCTTGCACTGTACATTCTACTTATGTATAAGAAAGTCTCATTCCTTCAGAACGCATGCAAAACAGATTCTGTTCAACAAAAACAAATAGTTGCAGTAAGAACGCCCCAGAAATGTGAATTCCTGATTCCACACACTCCAAATGATTCTGGTACAGGAAGTGAACTGAGGCTCTAGTATGTTTCAAATAGGCTTTTCTTTGCCCTTTAAAAAGGGCCCTTGAGGAAAATGGGTCAGGAATAAAGGGTAGGAAGATGGAACAGGCAACCCCTTACTGTTCATTTACAGTGTGCCAAACACTCTCTGAGGCACTGTTTTCTGTTTTTGTTGTTTCTTATCTGTTTAATGTTGCTTTTAATTCATACATAAAGACACATACTTGGGGGCATGGTTTGATATTCCAGTACATATATGCATATATAATGTTGAAAAGTCAGTTCAAATATTTATTATTTTTAATTGTGATAAGAATTCTTCTAGTTTTTTTTTAACTTTTAATCAAGTTCTTTCAAAAGCATCATGGGACAGAGGGTGGCAGGTAGTATCTTCATTCCCATTCTCCAGGGGGCTTTCACATAGAAAGTGGTGGCTTTGAAGCCCAGCTTGCTCACTGTGATTCTGTCACATGCCTGGGTCTCACTTACTGGCTGACATACAAGAGAACAGATATAAGAGAATTGAAGAGTAAAACTGACACACTCAAAGGGTTTCTTTTTGTCCAAGTGGCTTTTAATCAGTCCTACTTGTAGCTAGAGACCTTCTGATTGGGTAGCAAGATGTATTATGAGCACTGGGAATAAGTTTCTGTCTACATGTTTAATAAGATTGGAATAATCTCATGTAAGATGTCTTACATGTCTTCCTCCATGGCACCTAGTTACTGTGGCCCAGATATTTGGACCTGTCTTGTGACAGGTTATTTGCAATTTGGCATTCTTCCTGAAGAGTTTTGAAATACACTGATGGCACCAGAGGTCAATGTGTCTGCCTGGTTCCCTTTGCATGGTTGTTACAGCATGAACAGCTTTACCTAAATTTCTCATGCAAACTAGTCTTTGCACAAGGCCTCCATTGTGGCAAAGGAGCCAGGAAATTCCAGAATAATAGATTTCAGGGGCTTGAGGATTAGTGACAGGTCTGCTCTAGTTCCTGCTGGCTGAGATGGGAAAACTGTGCAGTGGGGCCACCCACAGATGGCCCAGGGTTAAGTTGGATAGGGAAATGTATTTACCCAAGGTTGTCTGAGCAAGTTGTATATCCTGGTAGAAGGCAGCCAAAACTTACATGGGATGCCTTGAGCACGCTGGGAGGGCATCCAGAGAAAGCCTGTTCAGTGCCTTGGTCTGTGAGGATCTGAGAAGGATGTAGGGGGAGAGATGCAGCTGGGCTGCCTGGAGGCTGGCAGCCTTTTGAGTTCTTACTGCAAAGCTAGGTGAGCATGAAAGGAATCCTAAGAGTTTCAAGGAGGCTAGCCAGGTAGCCGGAAAATGAACAAGACAGAATACCCGGTGAGGCTAAGGGATGCACAAGCCATGATGCCTATATGCAGAAGGCTTTATGCTCCCATGGCTAACTGCATAGAAAGTCAGGCAAGTGCCAACTACTGTCTGGTTGCATTAAGTTCTGTAAACACGTATAGAGGGTCTGCTCTTTGTAAGACACTAAGCTAGATGAAAAGAGGGGGAGTTAAAATAAATAAACTCAGAAAGGAAAGATGGACGGTAACTATCCCAATGCATTGGGAGGAAGCCTTCTATGCACCACACTTTTCTTCAGCCCACCAGATGGGCTGCCCACTGTGAGGTTATCTTGGCTCTGTCTGTACCTGTCTATGTTATCCACTAGTCAGATATTGTCTTGTGCGTTGGCATCTTGGGTCTGTTTGTTTGTTTTGCAGGTCCTAGGATGTGGTACTATCCCTAGGCCTGGGTACCATCCCTGAGCTGCTTCTTCTCAAGAATAGCACTGCTCAGCTTTCTAGCTAAGCAGTTACTATTGGCCCATGCCAGGATCCATATTGAACACCAGTTCTGGATTTTCTATTTCTGAGATGCCACACTGCAGGGTAAAGGTGCCTGACCCTCCTGGCTGGACCCCTGCAATCTTACAAGGCAGGTGGGGCGGGCCTTGCCAGTCGTGAATGGCTGCCTCCAGTGCAGAGCCTTACGCTTCTCCCTCTCCTCCAGGCAGAACTACGCCCTGGAGTTTATATTCCAGGTATCAACTCACCTCTCAGGTTCCAGAAACCTGGCTAAGTCAGTGGGGACATGCACTGCTTATCACATCTTGTCCACTTTCTCTTGCCTCCACTCCTGTTCCAGAACTCTCTTCCTTGTCTCTTCCTTGCTTCTCCACAGTACCTGTCTATCTACAACACACAGAATAATAGTCAGCACCATGTAAGAAGAAGACCTTTCTCCTAACCATGTATCCCCCCATTTACTCTTATCCCAGCTCTTCTTTCTTTTCAATGGGATTTTCATGTTTCTGCTCCATAAGATTACAGTAGCTTGAATCTTGAATGTTCTCCAAAGGTCCGTGGGGCAAAGACTTGGTCCCCACTAAAAAGTGGGATCTAGTAGGAGGTCCTCAAGTTATTGGAGATGTATGGAACCAATCCACTTCTTTTTATCTCTTCTACATACTAACCAGGAAGTGAATGATTTTTCTTCTACCTCAGACTCTCATGTAATGTAGGGCTCAAAGCAACAGGGCCGACTGATTATGACTGAAACTTCCAAAATCTTGAGTCAGATAAATCTTTCTTCTATACAAATTCATCATGTTGGGATCTTGTTACTCTTTCTTAGTGTATTATACCTGGACACACTTACCATATCCATAAATTCTTTTGGACTTCTAAATTATTATGTCATATAATAAGTATTGACCAGTATTATAATTATTTAATATATATAATTATATGTGGCACAGTGCATATCTATGGCAGTATTGGAGTTTGCGTTCTACAACTTGAGCCACACCTTGAGTCTTTTTGCTGAAGTTATTTTTTAGATATAGTCTTTGCTATTATTGCAACTAGTGAGCTTGGTATTGGTCAACTTTAAATTTAAAATGTAGAAACTGATGGGATATTTTCCTGCTTAACAACTTGAAAAAAATAAACTATGTCATCCTCCCTATTCTTACTTTCCAAAGTCCTTAAGCTACTTCTTAGAATTTGTCCAAATAAATATTCAACCTGAGTATTTGTGTAGACAGTAAATAGGTATGTTTTTATTAAATTACCTTCTTGGTATTGTTCTATTCCATTTAGAATTTTACTCCCCTCTTTTAGCAAAGCAACTGGGAGTACACAACCATACCTTCCTAACCATGGAATCTTTAGTATTTATTGAATGAATGCGGGAATCAACAAATTCCTACACATCCTTGGTACAATCAAATAGTCATCCAGTACTCCGGTTACTTCTAATTGCCTCAGGAAATTCTCAGTAGACATACACCCTGGTGTGTTCATCAGTTGTGCTTCAATCTTAGTAAACTGAGGAAAAAGTACTCACAGAGAGAGGATAATTTAATTTAACCTGTACATATAATAGTACTCATTATAATGTTTAAAGAATTGTCCATTAGGCTTGAGGAGAGAAGTAAAGATGGCTCCATTGAACAAGTAAGCAGCAAACTGAAATTCATGTTTGAATGAGCACCACAGAGAAAGATCATGAGCCATGTTTAGTATGCAAGGTCATTTTTTTGTTTTGTTTTGTTTTGTTTTTGTCGGTCTTGGGGCTTGAACTCTGGGCCTGTGCATTGTCCCTGAGCTCTTCAGCTCAAGGCTATGGCCCTACCCCTTAAGGCACAGCGCCACTTCCAGTTTTCTAGTAGTTAATTGGAAATAAGAGTCTCACACAGACTTTAGTGCCAGGGCTGGCTTTGAACCGAGATCCTCATATCTCAGCCTCCTGAGTAGCTAGGATTATATGCATGAGCCACTGTTTGTGTGGCTGAGGTCATGGTTTTAAGGGCACAGGAATAACAAAAGGTCTGCTCTAGAAAGGTGATCTATTGTGCTAATCTGGGTGGAAACATAGCAAAACATTGCATCATCGTCATTGAATGAATATTGTCATGCCAACTGGAACACAATAAGTGCCATGGCCCTCTCCTTTTTATCTTTCATTTTTTATTGTTGCTGTATTATTATTATTATTATTATTATTATTATTATTATATTAAAATCTGTTCTTTTCTATTTTCAGATTTTGTGTGTGGGTGTCCTGATAGTGGAGCTTGAACACTGGGCTTCATGTTTTAACTTGGCTTTTGGGCTCACGGCTCAAGTCACCACGATTCTACTTCTAGATTTTTGCAATAAGAGTTTCTCAGATTTGTCTGCCTGGCTTGGCATTCAATCATGATCTTCAGATTTTAGTCTCCTGAATAGCTCGGATCACAGGTGGATCATAAGAGTTCAGCTAGCTTTAGATTTTTTTTTTGGCTACCTTTTTCTATTCTTGGTCTGTTTGAAGTTTAAGTAGCAGTATAGAAAATGGGATTAAGATAACCCTTCACAGGGTGGTCTTCTGATTTTTCTGGTAATTTTTCTGCATGCAGCTAGCTGGGCAGTAGACATCTGTCATTTCCTTTCCACTAGGCTGCCACTCTTATACCAGCAAGAATCTGAACTGTGTTTGTTCAGCCTTACAATGCTGCATGTCTTCAAGCTCAAGCTACTGCATTACCTACATTTTCCAAGGGAGGATAATTTAGTTATTGGAAAAACCCCTCGATTAGAAAAACAACATTGTACCTCCTTGTCTGCCCAGGGGCATCATTATGTTCCAGCAAGAA
The DNA here is from genome assembly GCF_031878675.1 of Megascapheus bottae. NCBI lineage: Eukaryota > Metazoa > Chordata > Mammalia > Rodentia > Geomyidae > Megascapheus > Megascapheus bottae. Next base: position 39,786,588 of record NC_143527.1, read on the forward strand.
CAACTTTTTTTTTTTTTTTTTTTTTTTTTTTACCCCTGTCAAGTAGTTTAGGTTGCGTGAGCTAGTTTCTTTGTGATAAATGTTGTCAGAATAAATATTGTGAATGAAAGCCTTGTTGGTTAATTAAGGCTTAAGAACAGCATTACAAGGCCAGTTGATGAATTTATTTTGCACAGTTGGGAAATAAAAATAAAATTGAATATTTTCCTTTACATCTGAAAACATTCCCACTTAGTTTTTCTAAATGAAAACATAGCAAAGCACAAAGAAGCACAATTGTATCAAATTGCCTATAATTCCATCATATAGTTATAATAGGTATCAATAGTGCCATATATTCTTTTCATCTTTCCCCCTCTGCATTTATTTAGCAAGTTTTAATTTAAAGAAAGAAATGAGCTCTTTCTTTATGTATTGAGTAATTTATCAATTAATGTTTTGGTGGCTACATTCACAATTATACAATTGAGATTAAGATTCTCAAGAGCTCTCTTGCTTGGCTTGCTTGCATCCCTGGTGCTCTACCACTTTAGTTATACCTCCAGCTCAGTTTTTGGTTGGTTATTTTGCAGATGGATACTTGTGAATTTTGTGCTCTAGCTGGTTTGGAACCATGATTCTTTGGTTCTTAGACTTCTGAGTAGCCAGGATTACAAATTGAATAATCAACAATCAGCTACTACACTTTTCTTAATCTCTTGGGTTGTTGTTTTTTTGTTTTGTTCTGTGAAACTGCCTTTTAGGAGAGCTTGTTTGGTTCTAGCAGGGATCCTAAACACTCTTGACCAAAAACCCATCCTCCTCTATTGGAGATGGTTGTCCTCTTCTACGGAGTGAGCAGCTTCAGGAGGGACACACATGGAGCAGTGAGAGAGGAAGGGTATCCCCACGCAGCCAGCCAGATCAGCTGAATCAACCCTGGCATTCAATGGGGTGACAAAAGCTGCATTCCACCTTACCTCCAAAACTGCCTTTTATGTTGTCTTCTTCTAAGTGATATTCCAATGCAAATTCATAAACAATTTAATGCAGTACCTGTATGTCATAATGATAACTACAAGCAGAATTTCTGTGTCCCAAGATAGACATGTAAAAGACTATCTACACACATGTATTTATAGTCACTTGGTATTCATTCTTATGCTTGTCATTTTATTCCATCTTGAAGAGAATCGGTATACTACCAAGCCAACTGTGAAGGTCTGAACTTTTCCATTGTGGACACTTAATGTCTCTGCCCTTTCCCACAGAAAGCCCTGGTATCCGGAAATAATCTGAGGAATTAATTCCCACTGAAGGATAAAGCTGAGAAGAAAAAAAGGGAGCAGCGTCAGACTTCCCAGGCACTGTGCCCACTGTGCCCTCATGGGTGGGTTACACTGCATCTTTGGCTGAGAGGTGTCGAATTCATACTTCTAGAAGGAATGGGTGCTCTGATCCTGCCTGGGTTGGGATGAGTCATTTTTCCCATACAGTTTCATTTTAAAGGAAATAACTCAAAGAAGTATGGTTTTCTAGTTGCAGGAATTCAGCCAAATGAGAAGTAGGGGAACTATTTCAGTAAAGTGACAACCAGGCATCTTCATTGTACTTTTTGAAGCATATCCCATAAGTTACTATGTGAGAAGTATTACTAATTTAAGTGTTACCTGAACTTAAGGGAAGTCTGAGGAGGAGGAGCTGCTTTGAAATTTCAAAATTTTGCATTCTATCTTCTGTCCAGGATATATTATCCTCTGGCTAACTTAACCTGAAGGTTTAAATTCTAAATATTTCTATTTCATTCACATTACCAGTCCAATGAAAATCATATATATGATAATATGTAATCATATATATCATATATAACCATACATAAACACATATATAATTATTCATATCGTATATAATCATACATATGTAGTCTTTTTACCTAGCCAGTCAATTCCTTGTACACTCCCCTTACCTCAATTTCTCTAATCTATCTCTATTTACTCACCTGGAAACCTCCAGATCTTTTTCATAATGACACTTGCGCAATCAAGTATTATACAGAAAATTGCCTAACTATTCAGATGAGTCTCATCTTAAACACATAAACCTAGATTTCACATAGGCCTGACACTTCCTGAAAATCCTACCAAATCGTTAGCTTTCTAAGATACTTCTTCCTTCACCTCTTTTTAGTACCTAGCCCAGTGCTCCATCTTAATCCCCAGTTCTTCACTTTGTAATGATTTAGCATCAGGACTCCTTAAGAAAATGGAATCAGAGCCAGATATTGGTGACTTATGCCTGCAATCCCAGCCACATGGAAGGTTGAGATCAGAACGGCTGTAATTCCAGGCTAGCCCAGGTGGAAATCTGCAATACTCCATGTCAACAGAAGAAGCTGGTTGTGGTTTATTCGTGTCATCTTAGGTATGAGGAGAAGCCTAAAATAGACAGTGCAGGAAGTGAGACTACCTCAAATACCATCAGTTCAAGCCAGTCACCAATGACTTATGCCTCTAATTCTAGCTACTCAGGTAGGCTGAAATCTGAGAATTAAAGGTCAGAGTCACTTGGGCAGACAAGAGACTTCTCATGTCCAAATATCCTGCCAAAAATTAGAAGTGGGGGCATGGCTCAAGTAGTAAAAAGCCATCCATGAGGGAAAAGGTCAAGCAAGAGTATGATATCAATGAATTAAAGGCCCAATGCATAGGGGGAAAAATCAGTGCCCAAAAGGGCTAGGGGCACAGCTAGGTGCAGAATGCCTGTCTAGCAAGCACCACGGCTTGAGTTCAAATCCCAACATTTCCAAAACCAAAATTGAATCAGTTAAATAAGGGCTTTCTCATTTTCTTATAATTTACTGCATATACCGATGCTGAGTCTCTGCTTTCTTTCCTATGAAGGCTTTCTGTTCATACATCTTCAAACGCCACCACTGTAGTCACCCTTTCCTTTTGATACAATCGTCCTAAAGACAGCCCTCACTGCCCCATATACCCAGAATCCCCTTCAGCTACCATCTCATCTCTTTATTCCCCACATGAAAGGACATGAAAAACATCTGTACTCTGTGTATTTATTTTGTTTTGTTGTTAAATACAGGTACCGGGGTTTGAACTCAGGGGCATCCATTCTCACATGGCTTTTTCACTCAAGGCTGATGCTCCACCATTTGAGCTACACCAGAAGTTCAGACTATTTGTTGGTTAACTGGAGATAAGAGTCTCACTGTCTTTTCTGCCCCAACTGGTTCCATATGTCCATCCTCAGATCTCAGCCTCCCCAGTAGCTAGGATTACAGGCAGCAGATTCCACCAGCCCCCGGCTCCCACTTTTTCAATGTTCATTTTCTCTCAAGTCAACATCAAAGCTTGTGTCATTAAAAACTAAACAACAACCTCACCTTGATCTGATCACACTGTTTGCAGGGACCAACTTTCTTTTCTTGTCCCTCCCTGATACTTTCTAGCCCTTCTCTTGCCTCTCAAGTTGTCTTCTCTAGCATGCCTCTGTTGCACCCTCTTCCTCTTATCTTTTATTCACATCTGCTTCTTTCTCCCCAAGGTCACTCCTTTCTTGGAAGCTTGTGACATTTGGGAGCATGTCTTTTGCAATGACCCTTAATCTAATTTTTCTCCCATGATCACTTTCCTGAGCCAGGGACGTGTCTATCCAACTTCTTCCCTGATATAATCACAGCTCTTGATACATGTCTCGAAATTAACATACCAGCTGGGTAGTGGTGGTTCATGCTGGTAATCCTAGCCACTCAGGAGGCTGAGATCTAAGGACCACAGTTCAAAGCCAGCAAGGGCAGAACAGTTTATGAGACTCATTTCCAGCTAACCAGCAAAAAGCTGGAGGTGAAAGTGGGGCTCATGTGGCAGAGTACCAGCCCTGAGTGAAAAAACTAAGGCATAGTGCCCTGGCCCCAGAGTTCACGCTCTAGTGCCAGTGCTCATGTATGTTTATGTATGCCCACTTGGAATGTTCAGTTTCCTCCAAGAACCCAGTTTTCCCCCATTTCCTTGTTTCAGATAGCGGAGTCACCCTTCTTGTAGTGAACAAAGACTTCAAGTTATACATGATGGTTCTCTTTCTCTCCTTTACTTTAGCCAATGCATCAGCAAATCTTTAAAAGCTAATTGTTTCTCAGATTTGTTTCCTTTTTCCATCTTGACTACCAGTGTTAATCTGAATTGGCATCAATCTTCACCTGAATTTTCACTCTTGGTTTTTGTCCTTCTCAATCCATTTTTTCTACTTGAACTCCTCTGCTTAAAATTTTTTAATGAGCCAGGTGTGGTGGCTCTGCCTGTAATCCTTGCTATTTAGGAGGCTAAGATCTGAGGATCAAGGTCCAAAGCCAGCCCAGGCACAAAGAACCTGAGACTCTTATCTCCAATTAGCCTCTAGAAAATGGTTAAGTGGGGCTTGGCTCAGAGGTAGCCTTGAGCTGAAGAGCTCAGGGACAGCGCCCAGGCCGAGTTCAAGTTCCGTGATCCCCCTCCCAAAAAAACTCCTAATGATTTCCCATTCAATTTGGTCCTGTTGGGGACCGACTGTGGGGTCAGTGTCCGTGACTGTGGGGTCAGTGACCTTGGATCCACACAATTGTGTACACAAGGAAGTAGCTCTTATGATTTTGGGCTGTGTCAATAGCTTCTCATTTAACCTGTTTGGGACTTGATAGCTTCTCATTTAACCTGTTTGGGACTTGATAGCTTCTCATTTAACCTGTTTGGGACTTGATAGCTTCTCATTTAACCTGTTTGGGACTTGATACTGTTTGTACAAATGTAACCCCTGGCAGTTCCCGAGTTTAAAGAAGTGTATTTAAGGTCAGAACTTGAAATAAACTGGGCTGCAGTCTTTATCTGGGCTGCAGACCTCCCGGACCCCATCTGTTTGTCTCTCTTCTATTTTTTCCTAGTCCCTTCCCTCTATTTCAGGAACCCCAATTTTCTGCCGGCTGGCTGGGGCACTTACCCTGGTCTTCATGTCTCCATGTGATCTGACCCTGACTTCCCTTTTTGATATTACACCCACTTTCCACTTTACTGTGTTATTCAAACACCGTAAATATAGACCCAGTCCTGAGCTTTTGTACTTGCTGTACCCTTTTCTCAGATCATCCTATACTCAGTCCCATCTAGTTCAAATCCATTCCTCACTGTCCTACTCTGTGGCTTTAAAGCTCTCAACTCTAAAAGTTTGTTTTTAGTACATGTTCGGTAAATTTGAACAACCCATTGACATCATTCTATGAAATTTGGTCTGTGATGGATTTGTACATTAGTTATCATTGAATAAAGAATATGCTCGGACATCTCACAATTAAAGCAGGATGAAAGTTGAAAGAAATAGGGATGGAATTGCAAAGAAATTGGCAACACTTGAGAGTGGGTTTGAGAAAGTCCCTGAGACTGTAATAATATGATAATCTGGGCTCCTCTCCTGTTATCCCCAGCCTTTCTACCACCCACTGTTGACAGGACAGACAGAGCTCTGATTCTCAGAGAAACACGACATTGAAGCATGGACATGAAGGAAGAATGCTCTCTTCACTGGTTATTCTTCATTTAACAACTCCCACGAAGCTCTACTATTTCCTCTTTTCTGCATTTTAGTTGAATCAAAATGTGAATTATGATGATTACTTTCACTTACGTTTTTTCAAGGCGCTTTATCACATACCTTTGATTGTAGGAAAAAAATCACATCATCATCTCAGTTATGATCATGTGTTCCTACTTTCTTCCTTAGTATGTCACTTAGACTCCAGTTCTCTCAAATGGTCTTCCATGGTTTTCTTTCTTATATATCTAAGTTGGTTTATAAGACATCTCCTAATTTGTCAGTTCTCTCTCCAGTCAACTGTTCAAGTTTTCTCTTGAATTCCAATTAATATATGTTTTCACATATAATATTTCTAGATATTCTTTTCTAATATCTGGTTACTGATTTTTTTTATTATGTCTTTCCTATTTCTGTCTGCATTTTATTTATTTTATATTTTATTTTTGTTAGCACTGGAGCTGGAAGTAAGGGCCTTGTGTTCATGCTTGGCTTCTTTGCTCAGGGCTAGCACTCTCTGTATTTTAAACACAAATACCTTCAAGATTCTTTTCTGTTGTTCTCCTAACTCTAGTTCTTAGATGGGAGTGATTTCTTGAAAGTCTTCTTGTGGTGCGTCCTGTTCCAGATGGTTTCTCTTTTTTGCTGATGAGATCATCTGTAGTAGTTACAGTAGCTTTTTTCTCTCAGGGTCCCATAATTTTCAGGTTGTATAGAAAGTTTCCCACAAGAACAGATCAGCTTGCTGTGGCTTTTTGGGACTGATTGTCCAGTTGGAGGGTTCTAACTTCTGTTTTACAGAGGGGACAATGTCTTGGCTTTCTATAGGGAACTTTTCTCACACAGGTTAGTGGTTTCATATCTTCCTCTTTCCCTCCCCTTCTCTCTCTCTCTCTCTCTCTCTCTCTCTCTCTCTCTCTCTCTCTCTCTCTTCCTACCCACCTCTCTCTCTTTCCTTCTTTCTTTTCTTCTTTGTCTTTCTTTTAATAGTGGCACTGGGGACTGAACTTGGGGCCTTTAAGAACTCTACCATCTGAGCCAATCCTCTATTCTTTTGCTTTTTTTTTTTTTTGCCAGTCCTGGGCTTGAGCTCAGGGCCTGAGCACTGTCCTTGGACTTTCTCAAGGCTAGAGCTCTACCACTTGGGCCTCAGCACCACTTCCGGCTTTTTTCTATGTATGTTGTACCACGGAATCGAACCCGGGTCTTCATGCATGCTAGGCAAGCACTTTAACCACTAGGCCAAACTCCCGGCCTATTCTTTTGCTTTTGCTTTGTTTTATTTTCAGCTAGTCTTCTGCTTTTTTTCTGGGCCAGCATTTTTTTCAGGGCCTGTATCTGCATGTGTGCACAGCATGAACTTGATCTAGCAACATTTGATATGTGTGCATCCAGATCCCAACACTCTCGTCCTAAAGTTTATGTTGGGTTCTAAGACTCTTTTCCATTCATGCTTTTTCAGTCATTGCGTGCTACTTCAAATTTGCATTTACTGCTCATTCCCAGGCCCTAGTTTATTTCGATTTCAAACACAGACCAACGATCTAGGCATGATTGTAAGAAAGTAAGGAAGCAAATAAAGTCATTTTCCTAAAAGATTTCACATTTAAGAGATTAGTTTTGTTCTTCTACCATCCAAATATCTGAATGATATTTTTGTTGTATTTTTTTTCAGGCATGTTTTGTGTTTGGAGCGCATGTCAATGGGAGCTGAGGGAGGTGGGATTCTTCCAGAACCAGCCTGCCCTGTGTAATACCAACAGTCCCTTCTCTCCTACATGGAACCTTGCAAAGTTGGGAAGATAGTAATGTTTCTGGTGTGCCTTGAAGATTACGAAACTATTTCTTTTTTCCCCATCTAACCAGGAAGGGAGCAGAGTCTAATAAGCTGCTAGCAATGTGCAGTCTGGAGCCTATGCACTCAGCTCAAATCCAGCTCAGCTATGGGCTAAGTGTGGGGCCTTGGACAAAGCCCTTCTGAATACTTCTGAGTCTTCACCTGGAACGCAGTTCTATGGAAAGTATCTTCCGCAAATACTTACAGAGAAGAGCAAGGGCCGCAGCAGGCACCTAGGTGCTTCACCTAAACAAAATCCATGTTTGATCCTAGCACCACCAAAAAAGAAAAGAAAAGAAAAAAAAACCCACCATATTTCATCCCTGTAATCGTAACTATGTAGAATGTTGAGCTCTGAAGATCCTGGCTCAAAGTTAGCTTGGCAAGAAAGTTTGTGAGATTCTTATCTCCAATTAGCCAGCAAATAAGCTGGAAATGGAGAATGGTAAAATTCTCAAATCCTCATGAAAAAGAACCACTGAATTAGTTAGAATTTTGTCATTTTCCAGTGACTTGCCTAATTTCTACATAAGGAATTTTAAATGCCACAGAAGTAAACACTTTCCTGTTTTCTCCCCTCCATTTCATGTAAAGGTCGTTCCCAGAGTTTGTCTCTTGTGCTGAATGATGCCTTTGTAACAAACTTCCTGTGTTGGCTTAGAAAGGGAAGCAGCCTGCCCTTCGGTAACTGAGGTTCCCATTCAAATGAGGAGCCATGCCAAATGTCTTATTATTGAAGGTCTTCATAGAGTTGTTCTAGATTTCAAGTCTCTTAATTTTTTTCTTATTAATAGCTCTATACTATATGTAACTATAATATTAGCATGATACAATAATAATAATATATAATTATACCTCTATAGAATGAGTAGCATATTTTGATATCATCAATAAATAATATAGCAAGAACCATACACAGCTCTACATCTATAGCATATCACTACAACAAATGTTTCAGCTATTCATAGGTTTTTGTTTGCTTGTTTGCTGGCTTCTTTTAACTAGCCTCTTGAAATATATATATATATATATAATATATTTTTTTAAATAGAGTAGAAATTCAACACATTGGCTCCCCATGCACCTGTGCTACATCAGAGGTATTCATTTCTTAAATATTGTTGAGTGTCACTCACTTTGATTCTGGCAGAAAAAAAGTGTAGGGTAAAGTGATTTTGCAAGACTATATTAAAAAATACACATAAAATGTTTCTATTACTCTAGGTTATGTGACTTATCCTTCTATTTGTTACTTAAGTGTTCCTTTTTTTAGTGTCTTCCATGTAAAGTCAATGACCTCCCTTCTTTAATATGGTTAGGTAAGAAACTAAATTAAGTATGAAAAACTTTAAGCAGTATAAATTGAGAAACATTGAAATTAAACATGTTTAAATGAACTAGTCCAATTCTCTCTCTCTCTCTCTCTCTCTCTCTCTCTCTCTCTCTCTCTCTCTCTCTCTCTCTCTCTCTCTCTCTTCTCTCTTTCTCTCTCTCCTTTCTCCTCTCTCTTTCTGATATAGAGTTCTTGGTAGCCAATGACTGTTTTCTACCCTGTCTCACCTGTCTCACTCTCTAGTCATCTGCTCACCTCCCAGCCTCCAGCACATCAGAATAGTTCTGTCTTAACACACTTGGAAAAAAACAGTTCTTTACTCCAGTTCACGTCCAACCCTTCTTGCAGAACTTGTGCCAAGGTCAAGGATGGCAGTAATTTTCCACTCACACTGCACATAAATGTGGCTAGAATGTAAGGGCTGAGAGCATTCAGCTAGTCCTACTCAGGAGTATGTAGGGAACAGGGCCTGACCCAAACAAGGAGCTAAGTACATGTTTCCTGAAGCAAAAAAAATGAATTGATAAATGAATAGAAGAAATAATACCATACTTTCAATAGTATAACCTAGAGATATGTTTTGTTTGAGACTGAATGTAGCAATATAGCCCAGCTATGTAGAATTTGCCATCCCCTTACCTCAGCCTCCTGAGTGTCTTCCATTATGAGAAGAAAAGAAGGACTGGTTTTCATTCTCATTACTTCTTATTTCAATAGAATTGACATTCTCCTTAGAAGAGGACTTCAGGTGTTTGAATTCTGCCCCATCTGGGAGTTGATTCTCTTCTCCCTCTGCACAGCTTTCTGTCCTGGGAAATAAGTGAACAATACAATCTCCTCTTGGCTATGCAGGTTCTGGCTTGGGGAGTATGAGGAAGAGATAGTTTCAGATGAATTCTGGCAATTGGGACTGGATGGTGTGGGAATTAGAGGCTGGAGGTGGCTATGGACACAGCCATGAACAAGGAAACTTCTCTTGAGTAAAGAGCAGAAGGGATGGGGAGAGGGCGTCCATGTGTACACATGAACCACGCAAACGTGCTGGGAGAGGCTTCTGTAGGCAGTTCCTGGCCCCACAGCCATCAAAGCAGCCCCAGGAAACAAAGCACAGATGCTGGACTACATCTCCTGGTCTCTGAGAGGAAGTTCTGCTTCGGTTCTAATTGTTCCAGCCATGTGGAACATTTTCTCTTGGCTTAGAACCAGAAATGCTTATTATTGATAATGTCCTTTCTGCCACTCCCCTTCCCTCCCTTTCATCTACCCTGCCCCTCCCCTTCCCCTTTCTTTATGAGGTGCTCAAAATCAAACCCAGGTGTTAGACATGCTAAGCAAGTTGCCTGCTACTCAGCTACATCTCCAGCCCTTCTGAAGTGTTTTCAGTGAAACTGAGTTGTACTGTACATTGTTCTCTCCCTTTTCAGACTCTGAATCATAAAACTTATCATCCAAGCCAGTCTATTATTATTATTATTATTATTATTATTATTATTATTATTTTGCCAGTCCCTGGCTTGAACTCAGGGCCTGAGCACTGTCCTTGGATTTTTCTCAAGGCTAGATCTCTACTACTTGAGCCTCAGTACCACTTCCGGCTTTTTCTAAGTATTTGGTACCAAGGAATCAAACCCGGGTCTTCGTACATGGTAGGCAAGCACTCTACCACTAGGCCAAACTCCCGGCCCCATCTCATCCTTTTTTGGAAGCCAAGTATTTGTCCTCATAATTGGATAGCAGGGTGTGTGCATCGTCCCCAGAGAGCCTTAGCATGTGTATGTACTCACATCATCCTTCCTTCATGCTGGACTACACTGTTATCATAAAGGTAATGTACAGAGGAGTTACAGTTATGGACTACATTTACATTTATTTATTATTTTTTTGTGGGTCATGGGCCTTGAACTCAGCCTGGGCGCTGTCCCTGAGCTCTTCAGCTCAAGGCTACTGCCCTACCCCTTGAGCCACAGCCCCACTTCCCATTTTCTAGTGGTCAATTGGAAATAAGAGTCTCAGGTTCTTTTATGCCTTGGCTGGCTTTGAACCTTGATCCTCAGATCTCAGCCTCCTGAGTAGCTAGGATTACAGGCGTGAGCCACCACACCCAGCTTGTATTTTTAAGAAAGATGTAAACACCATTTAGATGTTACTAGTGGTGAGTTAAATTATTTTGAAGGCTTTAACATAAATATTAGAGGTGGAATGTTTCAAGAAGATTTTATAGTGGTATATGTTAGTTATCCTAGGGGTATCCTATGACATTTCCATACAGGCTAACAATATATTCTATCAAATATACTCCATTACTCTCTCCACTTCCCTTCCTCCTCCTTAAAATAATTTCAATAGGTTTCATTGTTCTATTTTTATATATACATAATAAACTCTTTCATCTATAATCTCCCTCTTGCATCCTGTTGGCCTTTTCATCTCCTAGTGGTATCTGCCCTCAGCATGGACAATTTGTCTTCTTTATTATTTATTTTTCTCAGTTTTAGTGTATAATAATTGTATAAAATGGTTCATCATAGTAGATATTGAGATTTTAATGTACATATACGTATTGGTATATCACTAATGATTTAAATAACTATTTACCTTTTGGTTGGTCAATGTCTGTGTGTGTGTGTGGTGTGTGTGTGTGTGTGTGTGTGTGTGTGTGTGTGATCATGCTGGGTCTGAGATTTGAGCAACTCAGGGCCTGGGTACTGTCTCTGAACTTTTTTGCTGAAGACTCTACCATTTGAGCCACAGCTCCATTCTGGCTTTTTGGGGTGTTAACTGGAAATACAAATCTAATGGGCTTTCCTGCGCAGATTAGCTTCAAACCACAATACTTAGATCTCTGCCTCCTAAGTAGCTGGGATTATAGATGTGAGCCACAGCACCCAGCTTTTTTTATTTTTTAAATTTACTTTTTTTATTTTTTAAATTTAATTTAATTTATTATTATTATTATTTTTTTTTGCCAGTTAAGCTCAGGGCCTGAGCACTATCCTTGGATTTTTCTCAAGGCTAGAACTCTACCACTTGAGCCTCAGCACCACTTCTGGCTTTTTCTAAGTATGTGATACTAAGGAATCGAACCCGGGTCATCGTGCATGCTAGGCAAGCACTCTACCACTAGGCCAAACTCCCGGCCCCTTTAAATTTCTTTTTAGTTTTATTTTAGTCATGGGGCTTGAACTCTGGGCCTGGGTGTTATTCCTGAACTCTTCAGCTCAAGGACAATGCTCTACCACTTGAGCCACAGCACCACTGCCTAGCACCCAGCTTTTATAGAACATTGCTTTAAAATACTGAGAGAGAGGTCAAAATACAAGTGTTCAAAGCCACAGTGGTCATTGTACAAGACTATAATCTTCCATAGAATTATCAGTATTTTACTAAATGCATTTTGGTGGTTAAGTAACACTGACTTTAGAGTAGAACCTAATAAACATTCTTGAGGTGCTATAGATCTGTAAATCCCTTCCTCAGTTAATGGTAGGGGATACTTGGAAATAACCAGAACATACAAGTGCTGTTTGGTACCTGGAAGTGTGCTGGCTACTGTCAAAGCAATGAAGAATCCCTGACTGGATGCCTGAAGGAACTGGTTTTTAACATCTCTATTGTAAAAGACTTGTTTTCATAATGTCAATTTTATAAATGTGCACAAAGATGAGTTTTGTTTTTATTTTTGTAATATGCAGTATGAAGATTCAGTTTGTAGTTCTAAAGCACCAAGACTTCAACCCTGCTAATCATATAAATAGCATCCTCCATTATTCTCTGGGCATGCATTCCACATTGCCTTTTTCTCTTGCAATGAGGACTCTTTCTTTTCCTTTTCTTTCTGAGACCAGGACTGCAACTCAGAATCTGATTATTTCACTCATTGGCTGGTGCTCTATCACCTAAGCAACATTTCCAACACTGCAAATTAGAAAACTTCAGAGCTGCTATCTTCAGAAAGTTGTGATTTCTTACCCTGAGTTTTTAGTAAACTCACTACTTTGCTATGATGTTACATTTCAAAGCAGTCTCTTTCAGTCTCCAAACAGCTCCTCTTTTCGCTATAAAGCCCTCTACCCAGGGGCTTGAGCACAGAGGTCATCAAATTTTCCTTTAACTGCTATGCAATCCTCATCCTCGTCCTGCTTACTTACTTCCTCAATAGCTTTCTGGCCTGGGCAGCCACTGTTTGAGGACCAGACTAAGATGCTGCAAGAGTCTTTAAAGCCTCCAACTTTGGATAGAGTTGAATTCCCAGGGCTGAGGATTGAGAGTGCTGAAGTGTCAGGCCAATCCGGCATCTATTTCCATGTAACACCCTGGATGGGGTGGGCCTTAAGGCTGGGGAAGCAGGATGCTAGACAAGACTGCCACGCAGATGTACATGCTGGGCCTGAGTGCCTCTGGCTCCTGAGTGCTTCAGGAGCAAAAGGAGAGGCTAATGCTGAGGGAGAAAATGTTAAACAAGCATATAAAAAACACATGTTTTCCTTTTAGCCACACCTTACCTATTGGGCAAGTCCTTATTTTAAAAAATGGATCTGAATTTCCATCTGATGTCATTTGCCATTATTTAAAATTATCTTTAACATTTCTTTCAACACAGATATGGTGGTGGTTTGATTTTTTTTCAGCTTTACTTTGTCAGAAAAAGTTTTTCACTATAATGTTTTTGTTTGTTTGTTTGTTTTTTGTTGTTGTTGTTTGTTTTGGGTGCTTTTTTCTTCTTCAATGCTAGGGATCTTACCCAGAGACTTGAAGAACTCTACCACTGCTCTGTATTCCCTGCCTATTTTAACTTCTGCATAGTATTTTCAGCTGGTAGAGAGTGCTAGTTTAATAGATTTTTGTTGGTTTCTTTTTTCATTTAGCAGTCTCGCACCATTTTCCCTGCCTTCTATAAGGAAATCTTCTAATAGGAAGTCTTGTGTTATTCTCACATTTACTCTTTGGTTTTGTTTTGTTTTTATTTTTCTGATTGCTTTTTAGACTTTCTCTTTAGGATTCTTTTTTTTAAATTTATTTTTTTCCTCTGCATTTGCTCAACCTTCTTCCTTCGATTCCTGTGTCCTTCCTTTACCTCTCACCTCAGATAATATTTGTTTTGATAAACAGTACTTCAGCTGTTCAGCGGAGTTACACATTTGGATTCCTCCCCTAATTATGCCCTCTTAGTTTGTTCATGTGTAAATGCATTGAGTCCTGTATATGTTATCCTGCCTAGACGCATTTTAGATTTAGCTTCCACAGGTGAGAGAAAATATGTGCTGTGATAAGAGAAAACATGCCTTTTGTCTTTCTGAGCCTGGCTTATTTCACTGGACATGATTTGTTCTAGGTCCATCCACTTCCCTGCAAATGACATATTAGTCTTCCTAATGGATGACTAAAATTCTATTGTGTATAGGTAGCACATTTTCTTGACCCACTCCTCTGTTGTAGGTCATCTGGGCTGTTTCTATAACTTGGCTATTGTGAATAGTGCAGCAATTAATATGGATACAGTTTTAAAAGCAAGTTTATTATAACATACTTTGAAATTTTCCTGAATCTGCATTTAATATATCCAGTATTTCCTTGGCATATGGGACATATTTATAAGGGAAGTCTTAAGGGCTTTGTCTTCATGTTAAACATCCCTCTATCACTAAGCCCAGGCCCTTTGTTTACTAATTCTACCAGGGCTTGTTTTTATTACTGTGTTTTTTTTCCTGATCATTAGTCATATTTTCCTGTTTCTGTGTATATCTACATTTTTTTTTCAGTTTGGTGTGTGGTTTTGGGGAAAGAACCTACACATTGTTCATGTGAGGCAAACACTTCACCACTGAGCCAGGGTTCCTAGAATATACATCTTCCTATTTGTGTGTGTGCACACACACACACACACACTCAAGCCAGTACTGGGGATTGAACCCAGGATTTTATGCTTTCACTTGTCTTTTATGATCAAAATTAGTGTTTTACCACTTGAGTCATACCTCCACTCCAGCTTTTTTTTTAACTAATTGATTCATTCAGAATCATTCAGACTGTTCTGCCTGGGCTAGCTTTGAACTGTGATCCTCAGATTTCAGCCTTTTGAGTAAGTTGGGCTTATAGGCATGAGTCACTAGCACCTGACTTTGCCTACTGTCCAAAAATGTGTTCACTTATAATGTGTTAATCATTGTTCAGAAAGACTGCTAAACTTGCAGACATCTGGTCCTTTTGTGGCTTAAGTTTTTTAGTCTATAGTTGGCTACAGAAGAATATGCCAACCTTTAATGTGCCACAAAATTTCTCACTCCAACTGGTAAGAACAAGAACTATTTCTGGCTCATATAAGCTTTAAGACTTGTTTGACCAGTAGCTCTTTCCTTACGCACCCACAGAATAGCATTTGGCCAAAGGCATTTCATTTCTTTGTAGCCCTCTTATCTCTAATATCTTTTCTCACAATTCTGGATGCCTCAGCCTCCTGGAACTTCAAGTTCTATCTCTCCAGTCCAAGGGGACTGACATATAGTGAACTGCAGTTAGAAGAGTAACTCTGTTTAAGCAAGATGTTGAGGCAATCATAGGTGTTTGACAACTTTCTTCTCCTCTAGGGTTCAAAGTTCTGATTATCTGCTAGCCAATGGCCTAATCATTAATTTCTATCTATTTGCTGGATTTTCTAGTGATGAGAGAACAATTTCCATGGTGGCAGTGCTTTGTGGGTAGACACAGAAGTTCCCTGTAATGTATTTTTATATTATTTAGCGCTTATTAGAGCCCCCAACATTGACCATGTTTATGGGAATTCTTGGCTTAGGATTTCTACACCATATGGTATTACAAATGTAGAACCCATATTCATGCCCAACTAAATTGAGACTCCATTAATTTTCCCCTAGAACCACCTCCAAGCAGATGCGAGCTTTTGTACAGTCTTTCTGTATCAATTTGGTAATATTTTTTCTAAGTCCATTTTTTAAAACTACCTGCCCTCTGCATATCCCAGCTTTGTAGAAGGATTTGGTACCAGCTTCAAATCTTGAAAAATCTGAGTCCATGTTTCCTGTTCTGGTGAGAGTATTAAACCTCAGTTTCTGATCCCCTTTGGCTTATATTACTATATTATAAAGTCTGTGCATAGTTGATTGTAGGTAGTTGAAGTATTCTAGATAAATTTAGCTGGTAAACAGCTTTGGCTTGTGATTCTAATTTAATATTGACATAAACATTTTATGTCAATTAACACTGACATTAAATGTTTGATTGCGCTGATGTATGTCTGTAATCCCAGTACTTGTGAGGCGGTGTCCAGAGGATCATGAGTTCAAAAATAGATTGGGCTCTATAAAAAGACTGTATCTCTAAGAAACAAAACAAAATAAAATAAAATCCAAAAAACAAAGACATAAAAAATGTTTGTGATTTTTACATTGGTCTAGGTTTCTACATATGAGACTATTTAAGAGAACCTTAAAATGTCCATAATTATATATTTAATTTAGTTGATAAAGTTATTTAAATCCTTGGGAAGTTTTACAGTCAAAACTAATTTATGTAATTAATAAATTGATATTATTAACTACAGTCTCAGGGAAATTAATTATAAAAATCAGCTTTAATTTTTTTAGTGGCCAGGTTTTTAACTAGAAAACAAAGTCATACTTAGAAAATTTCTGTTTTAAACTTTGTGTCTTGAATATATTAATTTATAAAAGTGAAAGCTTATTTACATGTTCTAATATGATCTAATTTAGCAGTTCTCAGATACATAAATGTTTGTGTGCTAAAAAGCACCTCTGGCAACTCTAGTAAATCAATGGCTTTAATTCCAGTTTTTTCATTTCATAGGAGCTGCTTTTTACCTAAGCTACCATGATGTAGCTAACTGCGTTTGGTAATTATAAAGGTTGAAATGATTTGTGGAAACATTTGATTGAGAAATGACATCATGTATTAGCTGTGTATAGGAACACCATTTCTCTCAGCACTGTGTCCCGTCATGTCTTTTACTGATGCCAGGGATGTTTGTAAGAATACACTCAGCTTCATAGGCTTTCCCACAGTTTAAGAATGTACAACACACGCTATCAGATTGTTTGCATATGATTCCATGCTTTTCCTTTTTTCTAGTCTTCATTCTCGTAGGTGAAACTGCACGATAGGGTGTCAGGTTCTGCTCTCACACACTTTTCTCTTAACATTGAGAACTCAGCAATTGGCTAGTATAAGACATGTTGGAGAGTAATTCTACCACCTCACATCAT
The DNA here is from genome assembly GCF_031878675.1 of Megascapheus bottae. NCBI lineage: Eukaryota > Metazoa > Chordata > Mammalia > Rodentia > Geomyidae > Megascapheus > Megascapheus bottae. The sequence continues at coordinate 39,803,548 of NC_143527.1, forward strand.
GCTACACCAAGGATCAAGTTCCCAACACAAAAACCTCTGGATACTCACTCAGACGCAGATCCAAATCAGAACACTTCTCATGGCCAAGAGTATGAACTCCATGTCCTGAACCTGTCTGCCATTTTGTGTCATGGCAGCAGCACCAGATGTTCAGATGAATGGGCAGCAGTCCGATGAGAGGCAATGAAAGGAGAAGATGCTGAGAAGCCATCCCAAGTGTTTTCTCTATTCCCTACTGCTAGCTTGAATGTATCCCTCAATGATCATGTGCTGGAAACCTAATCTCCAAACAGCAGTCTTGAGAGGTAGGCCCTTTAAGAGGTCCTCTGGTCTACAGTTGTGGTGTATGGTGGGAGTGGTTTCATGAGTTTGGAGTGGGTTCCTCACAAAAGGGTGAGTGTGTTCCCCTTCTCCACTCTGTGAGTTCACACTTCCCCTTCCCCTTCTTCCACAGGATGATGCAGCAAGAAGGTCCTGTCCAGATGTTGTCCCCTTGATCTTGAACTTCATGGAACTTTCCAGAAGTATAGGAATGAATCTCTTTTCATTGTAAATTATCTTCCCTCAGCTATCCTGCAACAGTAGCACTACACAGACTTGGACATTTAACATTAATGTGTGTGTGTGGTGGTGGGGGGCTCTGCATGTGTTTGTGTGTGTGCATGTGCACAAATGTTGTTGGGAGTAGAGTTCCCAAAACAACTGTGGTTTCCTGGCAAGCTTGGAAGGGTACTCTGAACTGATATGGAGGTGATTTCAGTGCCCTTTGTTCTTAACCTGCCATCTTATCACACTTCACTGACGTTAGATATCTTAACTAACCGATTGGCTTAGTTATGTAAAAAAAAAATCGAGGGATTTCAGACCTCTGGACCTCAAAGCTGTCTTGAATTCTGTCCTTGGTATACTGTCTTAACCCAAAAGCTGTATATCGGAAGTCATGCTTCAGCAGTGGCAAGCAAGGAACAGCTGTGACTGCTCACAGCAAGGCAATGAGAAGGAGAGAACCACCAGGGGCAGGGAAAGGATGTGTGGAAGACTGTTTATTCATATTGAAGAGGCCAGCACCAGATCACAAGGCTGCCAAGAAACATGCGTATCACTGTTGTCAAAGCACCCCACACTTATGACCATCACAGCTATCTTCATTTAGGAGGATACACAACTGTATCCACCAGCCTGGAGAACTTGCTAGGAAAAAAAAACCATTCAGTCCAAACTCTGTCCCACAGCACATTCCTCTGCTCTCTGGCATATCTATCTCCAACATGATTTGGCTCTTTTCCTTGCAATCATTTCCTAATGTTCCTGCTAATGATATTTTTCTCAACACATACATTGTAGATAAAGGACAACTATTAACGCCTTACTAGCTGGTGCTTTAAAAAATATGAATAAAAGATTAGATGTTTTCTTTCAAGCCAGCACAAAATAGGAAGGCGAATTCAACCACAACATCCTTATTTTCAGCCCCAACCATTCACACGGAGCAGGTCAGGTGGTATTGGTGGCTCAGCCTGGTGCTCCTCACACTCTTCCAGTCTTCATTTACTTAGACTTCTTGTTGCCTTTCTGGGGCTCAGCTGGGGCTTTCCTGGCCTCCTCCTCCGGGATGAACACACTGACAGTGAAGTCACTGGTCTCAGAGCCATACTTATTTTTCACCACCAGTCCGTACTTGCCGGAGTCAGCGGTGCTCACTCCTGAAATCGTGAAGAATGCTGTCTTCCCAGACTCGAACCTGAGGCTGCAGTGCTCATCTGAGACCAGTGGCTTCTCGTTTTTCAGCCAGGAGACCTCTGGGGTAGGGTCGCCCCACACATTGCATGTGAGATTGAGGGCCTGCAAGACAATTTACAGAAGGAGAAACCGAAATCAGACACAATAATCTGACTTCACTAGTCTTGCTGGTTGGCTGGTGATGTGACCTTTTCAGAAAGTAAACATAAACCTCCCTGATCTAGGCTTAAGGTTGTTCCTTGTATGTACCTATGTGAGGTACAGTTTGAAGTCATAAGTGAGGAGATTTCTTAGGGCCAGGGCTTTGGGTATGAAGAATGCCTGTCATCCAAACACACACAGCAATTCTATTTGCAGGCCTTCTTTGTTAACATTACAGAGATGCTTTGGTACAGTGTGGTCTCTGGGCTGCCTCAGTGAAGAAGTCTCCTCATGGGCAGTCCACCTGTTCACTTTGCATCTCATTTGTGCCAGAGCCCAGCAGTAGAATGGGAACAGCTGCTCCAGATAATGTAACTAATTTTCATCCTCTACATTTTACTTGGCTCCTAGAACCCCATCCAATTTGTACAGTTGCACTTAGGCTCCGCCAAATATATATGAAATAAAAGAATCCTGTCTGTGCTGCAGTTCACTGATTCTAGAAATATTTATAATTAGGCTCTGTATTTACTTTGTCTCACAAGTCATAGTGACCCTGTGTATCTCTTATTTACCTTTTCCCAAAGGTCACAATTTTACAAAATAGTCATTCAACATCATAACCAGCACATGGACACAGATACAATCCATTGATCTTATAGAGATTTCCAAGCTGGGTTTTGGCCTTTTTTTCTGTGTCACTTTGCTCCTAATTCCTGGCAACCACTGATCAGTTTTCCATTTTTAAAATTTATTCATTTCCAAAAGCTATACCAATAGAATCTTTAGTATGTAACTCCAAAGTGCCTTTTCCTCTCAGGTTCCATACAGATCTCCCCACGTTGTTTATTATACCCATAGTCGGGTCCTTTTTATTGCTGAGTAGTATGAACATGTATGGTTGGTACATGTCCTTCCTTAGAGACATACTTGCTTCAATGATTCAAGTTTGGGGCTGTTGTAAATAAAGTTGCTATAAACATGTTCACATTTTATGTTAACATAAATTTTCATTTCTCTGGGATAAATGCCTGGTTGTGTAATTACTGGGTTGCAAATGGTTGATTCATATTTTCCTCCAGAAATTTCCAAATTATTTTTCTAAGAGGGTATATAATTTTGGTTTACATTTCCACCAACCATGTACGAGTGATTCAGTTTCTCCATTCCCTCCACTTTGGAAATAAACCCAGGGCCTTGTACATGCTAAGGAAATACTGTACCACAGAGCTATACCCCTAGCCCTCATTTCTCCATATTTTTTCTAGGATTTGTTTTTGTAGCCTTTTATTGTGTTTGATTCTTTTATATAACAATTCTGGTAGCTGCGACATGATATTTTACTGTGGCTTTTCACTTCCCTAATTGTTAATGATATTAAGTTTATGTCACATGGTAAATTCTATTCTTTTTGTATTTTCATCTTACTAACTTTCAGAAGTCAAAAGGAAATAATGAGACATACAAGACAAAGGAGTATCACTTATTACCTCCTTTGTGGGAGTAGTCAGGTATATTAAAATATCTGTTTTCATTCCATCATGAGTTGGCATTTTTTTCTTTAGGACTGGAGGTCCTGAAGTTTGCACTCAGTGCCTTGTGTTCTCACTTGACTTCTTTATCAAAGGCTGGCACTCTACCATGTGAGCCACAGCTCTACTTCTGGCATTTTGGTTGCTAATTGGAATATAAGAGTCTCAGACTTTCCTGTCCAGACTGGCTTGGAATCCAGATCCTCAGTTCTCAGCCTCCTGAGTACTCGGATTGCAGGTGTGAGCCACCCAACTCTGATTGGGTTTGTAACCCTGTCATTGGTAAGGAAGTCATGGAATAAGATGGCTGGTGGGGTGTCTTATCAGGTGCTGGGACTTGTTCCAGAGTGTGGAAGCTGGACAGGAATATTCCCTACTCACCTTGCCTTCCTGAATGGTGACCACATCAGGCAGCCCGCCCAACACCCGGGCGCGATCTGCAGGTACAAACATTCCTAGTTAATCACTGCAATGGTGAGGATCAGCAAGCATGCTCACAAGACCATCTCAAGGTGTGAATTTCCCAGTGTAGATGTTCATCTCCTGACAGTCGTTTCATGCCACTTTCAATATGCCAAATAAAAAATGACCTGGCTAGTCTGGATTTTAATCCTTTGTTGCCCATATATTGTGTATGTGTGCAGGATCTGTAGCTGTACTTAACTTACTGCCTTGGGATTGCACAGTCATGTGAAAGCCCGCTCTACAATGTTCATAGCTATATTCAGCCCTGTCCTTGCTGCAGCTGAGAGGGGTTAAGCTGATGGTAGCAGAATAAATCTCAATGGATCGCTTCCAAGCTGGGTGTGGCCTCTTTCTGGGTTTCCCTATGGCAAATATTGGTTGCATAACAGGAAGGCTGTACACTGGGTGTTCTGGAGGCTTATGCAGATAAATCCTTTCCTGGAGAGCTTTTTTCCCCCCCTCTCTTACTAGTTCTTGGCAGTTCTGTGCAGTCATGGCTTTGACTGTGTATAAAGGCTTCCAGATGAGCAGATAAGAAACAGGATGGGTGCTGAAATCCTGGATTACTTCCTCAGTCAAGCTATGTGCTCTAGGTACAGCTGCCCAAGTTTCTGGGGAAGGTGCTTTCTGGGGTACTCTGCACATGACTTCCTCTTTACCATTAACAGTGGCCACCAGCCTTGCATTTTTAGGCCTACTTCAATTACCTTGTGACTTTTGATGCTCATTTATACAATTCCCTTCTCCACAGAATCTGGTTTAAAGCTTTGAGTAAGACTATTTCATTCTCCTGTGGGCTCCATTACACCACTTATAGATCTGGCCCATACCTGGTTCCCCATATGACTTGCTGTGTGATATCAGAACAGTCATTTGCTGGGTAGGCTATAGTCTCCGGGTTATAGGATGTGCAGGGTTGGAGTTGTCTTCAGACCTATGGGCATTACACTTGCAAACCTGCACCATAATATCTGTGGGCTTCTCCTGGGTAGCCTGAGAGGCAGCAGGGAGGGGGAATCAGGGATAAGAGCTGGGGCTTCATTTCAACTTTTAAGAGTAGTAAATTGCTCAGAGTTACCTGCTTTGTAGATTGGGACCCTGGGGAAGATCTTGTTTGAAGTAAGTGTTCTGTGACTCATAAAAGTATGAAATCTCAGGTCTCCTCTAGTTCTAATGAGTATATGACATAGAGGGTCAGCTTTTTGTTCACAGAGGTGTTCAAACACTAGGAGAGGCAGGAAACTGCTGGTGGGAGTGGGCTTTGCTCAGTGTGCCCATGGGGGGGGCATATCTCCCCCAGCAGACAAGAAAGGAAGCCCTTTCTGCTCTGACCATCTGTCGTCATGCTTCCATACCCAAATGTGTCAAATGAATGCAGGGCCTGGCCAGGAAAGGAAAGGGAAGTGGTGGAGGCCAATACAGAGAAGGGTTCAAATTCTGAGTTTGGAGGACCTGGAGCCATTGGGGCAGAGGAGGATCATTTCCCCTCCCCCTCTTCTCCCCTCATCCTCATTCTCATTTAAGCTCAGGATCACTTTGACAATTGTAACTCTTGATCATTTTTCAATTCCGTCCCCTACTCTGAAGAGGCCCAGTGAGAACAGTGTATTCATAAGAGACACCAGAGGTCCTTCAGGACACTGGGAGTTCTGAAGGTATGCCTGCATGAGACAAAGCTGACAGATGTGCCGCAGACTCTGTTTCTGAGCCTGCACACTGGCCAGGTTGGTGTGCCCTCCCAATCCACTTGCGTGTGAAACATTCCAGGTCCATGAACCCTTCAGCAGCTCTCAAGTCTCAGGGTACTCTAAGGAAAACACACAGTGCTTGTTGAGAACAAGTTACATGACTGCCTACTTGATGTCAGACTGACAATGTTTCTTTTATTTATTTATTTTTTTCTTTTCATCTTCTGTTTTTTTTTTTTTTTTTGGAGCTTGAACTCTGGGCCTGAGTGCTGTCCCTGTTCAGCTCAAGGGTATGGCCCTACCCCTCGAGCCAAGTACCACTTCTGAATTTCTAGTGATTAATTGGAGATAAGAGTTTCACAGTCTTCAGTGCCTGGACTGGCTTTGAAACTCAATCCTCAGATCTCAGCCTCCTGAGTAGCTAGGACTACAGGCGTGAGCTACTGTGCCAGGCTCAAACTCACAATGTTTCTGTTCTTTCAGGAATATTCTTTTATCTGACACACTGTGTCTACAAGTCACTAACAACCTAGTGTGTGATTTTCAAGGAAGAACTTTTCTCAGGCTGTCTGGGTAGCAGCTGAAGGAGTTGGGTGACATGTGGATCCTATAACCTGAGACCTGTCCCAAAGACATTCTTGAAAGACTAAAATGAAAACATATGTACACCACTTATGATTTCAAAAAGAAAAAAAAAGGAAATAAAGCCCCTCCCCCCTTCACACTCCTCCATTTGTAGTTAGAACAGCAAAACAAAATTTTACATTGGACTTGCATCCGAATGTGAATGAAGGTGGCTTTACTTACTTTTCTCGGCAATAGCAGCTTGTCTGTGGATGAGAGAGACAAACAGACACACAAAGAAGAGTTTTGTTTTAGAGTTACTTCCAACTAGCTGACCTTGGCTGCCTTTCGCTGCTGCTGAGACACTTGGCGGCTCAACATAACAGCTGCAAGGGGGGCTTTTCCTCAATCACTCACTGAGACAAAAGATTCTTTCTAGCTAACAGTTAGTTAGGCAAGCAGCACAGCAGCTTCGGGGACATTATTGCACTAAAGGGGTGATGGGCAATAACAGAACTTACTTTAACCTCTGGAATTCAGCAAATGCTTCATCAAATGCTTCAAGAAAAAGAAAGAAAAAAATTAAACCATTTTCTCCTTTTCAAAATGAGTAGGTATTAATCATACAATGTGAGGACTGTCATTGTGCTGTTTCTGCGTGTGTGTGTGTGTGTGTGTGTGTGTGTAATAAACTTTGATCACATTTACTTCCTCTCTCAAGCCCATCCCCCTCCCCATCCCTTACAAATATCTTACCTGTAATTTTTCTTTTTTCATCCTTGCAAGTTTTCTGTAATGAGCTTCATTATGACCTTTCTTTTTGTCTTTTTTTTTTTCATTATGACCTTTTCATACATGCACACAACATCCTTGGATCAATGCAATGTTCTTACTGATAAAGAACTGGGAAGACAACTAACTAGGCTAGGCCATTGTGATCAGTCCAAACCTTGGTACCTTCCAACTTGGAAAAAATCTGCCTGTGTGTTCACTCTATAACTCAGTATACCCAATAAAACCAGCAAATTCTTTCTAGGTAGAAGACATAAACAACTTAGAAGCTTTCATCTCAGTGAGGGACTTTCAACTCTTTAAGCGGGAAGGCAATGAGTGTTCAGCTCCATCCAAAGGGCTTCGGAAATAAAACAGAAACAAAGATCTGCTTCAAATAAAAGTCAGTTGTCTATTAAGCTTCCTGAGCAACAAAAATGCTTTCTCTTATTAAATTACTCCTGATGCCATAAGTTCCTAGCTGGCTAGACAGTTTAAATGTCTTTTTGTTAGGGTTTCTGGTCTGAATCTTCAGGCAAAGTAAGTTACAGTTATCACAATGTGTGCCAAAGCTTGTCTAAAGCTATATTTCTTATGCTACCATGGAACTGAGATAAAAGACTGGGGAGGCAACAAGAACCAAAGTGTTCTAAAATGAAATTTTCTTCCTGTGTTTTCAGAGCCAGCCCTTTGATTAAAGACTTTAGGCAAAGGACAGCTTTGTTTTGAAATTTTCACCTCCACTTTTGTGCTTTCTGTGGTTTAAGAATCACACTACCTTAAGTTTAGAGAATTCTTTTTTTTTTTTTTTTTGGTGGGTTATGGGGCTTAGAGGCCTGGGCATTGTCCCTGAGCTTTTCAGCACAAGGCTACCACCCTACCCCTGAGCCACAGCCCCACTTCTCATTTTCTGGTGATTAATTGGGGATAAGAGTCTCAGGGTCTTTGAACCACAATCCTTAGATCTCAGCCTCCTGAGTAGCTAGGATTATAGACGTGAGCCACCACGACCGGCAAATCTGAGAATTCTTACAATAATACTAGTCCCATTCCAGCCATTTCATGGATGGAAATAGTAAGTATAAAGTTTAGGTTCAAATTGCCAGGCTGTATTTTCTCTTAGGCTGAAAGGAAGGTTGTGTGCTCAAGACACTGGTGGCAAAGTCAGTGATTACACAATCCATAGCCATTGGCGTAAGAGGGATTTCAGAGTATGGTAGCTACATACACTTTCATGAGTCAGAAAATAAGAATACCTTTTTTTTGGGGGTCAGTTGTAGGGCTTGAACTCAGGACCTGGGTGCTGTCCTTGAGCCTCTTTGAGCTCAAGCTCATGCATGCTCTACCACTTGAACCACAGCACCACTTCCAGTTTTTGAGTGGTTATTTGGAAGTAAGAGTCTCATGAGGACTTTCTTCCAGGGTTGGCTTTGAACCTCAATCCTCAGATCTCAGCTTCCTGAGTAGCGAGGATTATAAGCATGAGCCACCAATGCCCAGCAAAAATACTTTAAAAAAAAAAAGAGTTTAAAACTTATCTAATTGCACATTGTTTCCCTTTTCCTATTGTGTGTTTTCAAAAGTCAGGTAAACCGAATTGGAAACTGACTACCAGGTTATGTGTTTGAAGTAGGCTAATCACAGGCCATAAAGCCCAAGTTCAATGTTAGTAATAATCACTCCCACTCCTGCAATGCTCTGGGTGATGTTTCACAGGCAAAATGGATGTGGTGAGGAGAGGATTTGACAGAGAGAGAGAGAGAGAGAGAGAGAGAGAGAGAGAGAGAGAAAGAGAGAGAGAGAGAGAGAGAGAGAGAGGGAGGGAGGGAGGGAGGGAGGGAGGGAGGGAGGGAGGGAGAGAGAGAGAGAGGGAGCGCGCATCAATGCAGATTTTAAACGTTGCTCTTTTTCTGTCTCTCTAAAAAAATTGCTCTCTAAATCATGAACCTACTCTTTGAGGTTGAAAGCCCAGAAGAGTTATGACACATTTACATTGCACTTGGATATACAGAGAAATGTGGGGAAAACTCCACAGTTCCCTTCGTGACTTTCATCCAAACTAGCACGTTTCTTTAGGAAAGAACAGCAGGAAGAATTTAATACTAGGAGGGGGAAAAAAGACAATGTTTCCAACTTTTTATAATTGTGCATCTTTGAAGTTTGCTCCTTGGAAATCTTTTGTATGTATCTATCATTACTTTCTTCATTATCATTACCTTCTTCTCTATAGACCCTCCATTCTCTTAGCAGATGAAAAGAACTCAGGTAACCATAAGGACCCCGGCTGATCATCTTCCGTCTCTTCTCATCTGTATGCAGTTGTCTCTGCACTTCCTTCTAATTTTGGAAGAGAGGCCTCTTATTCTTTCCAGAGCTGACACTTGTCCCTCTATCCTTAGCAAGGCAGTCCTTCTAAGGCAACTGGTTCACTGGACTCTTTGCTCAGAAGGAAACCACCATAAACGATTGCTGTTCTCACAGAAGAGATTGTGTCAGCTTGCCTTCTTTTGTAAGCATCATCCTGTTAAAGCTGTGCTTTCTGTTCACATTTACCATCTCTACCTTCCTTTCTACTGATTGTTCACCCATAGAATGCTTGCTCCTATCACCTTGACTGAAAAAAAGCTGCTGTATCAAAGTCAATGTGGATACAATCTGTTCAAGGTCATTCTTCCAGACTAGCAGCTGTATACTAGGCTCCAACAGACCAAGCAGAATGCAGCCATTTATGCTATTTTTCATGTGATCAAATTGAATTTAAAACAGGGCACAGAGAGAGAGAAGAGGGGGAGGGAGGGAAGGAGGGAGGGAGGAGGAGAGAGAGAAGAGCAGGGTGCTGGTGGCTCATGCCTGTAATCCTAGCTACTCAGGAGGCTGAGATCTGAGGATGATGGTTCAAAGCCAGCCTGGGTACTAAAGTCTGTGAGACTTTTATCTCCAATTAATCACTAGGAAATGGGAAGTGGGGCTGCACCTCAGGGGTAGGGCGGCAGCCTTGAGCTGAAGAGCTCAGGGACAGCACTCAGGCCCAGAGTTCAAGCCCACCCCCCATGACCCACAAAAAAAAAAAAAAGGAAAAAGAAATCTGACGTGAATTAGTCTGATATTTTTATGACAGTTTCCTTAATCCTGCTCATGCTGCTTTATACAATCTAAGTGCTTTTTCATACCCAAGGGAGCATCGTTTTGCTTTGTAAATGGGATGCTGTCTATTTGTTATTCTCCAGTAAAAATCAGTTAGGCTCTGATACTTAATTTGTTGAACTTAGCTCCTTAAAATTACCAACATCACAGCCTTTTTGATATCTTCAAAATACTGAGTTTTTTCACTTTAATTGTATTGATTTACTGCTACTACTAGAGTGTGAACCCAGGGCCTTGTTTTTGCTGGGTATGCTTACACTGTTGGCACTCTACCCCTTGAGCCATGCCTTCAGCCCAGCCTTTTGCTAGTTCATTGTTGATAAAATCTTTCAGACTTTTCTTCTCAGGCTAGTGTGGAACCATGAATCTCCAAGATTTCAGTCTCAGTCTTGGAGATTTCGATCTCCAAGATTGAGTGGTTAGGATTAAAGGCATGAACTACCAGCACCCACTAATTTTTTTCTCTCATTCTCTTTTGAAGACTCGTTCTTTTATAGGAAATTTGAACTTGCAGAATATCTGTGCTTACCTTGTCCAGAAAGATCCACTGCCTTCTGGTGTCCGGTTTTGCCATCAAAGAGCTCCATTATGTATTTTCCTTTATCATTTGGAGTGGGCTCATTGATTTGTAGCCAGATCTGCTCCCCAGTGGCCCCACTCTTAACCCTGTCTGTGAACTTAATATCAGTCCCACTGTTAAAATGAAAGAAAGCATTGTAATTGTTTATTTTCATGTAGAGACCATCTTTCTTCTGTCTTTCATCAAAGGTCATACTATAAACTACTACAGTCATTTAAAAATCATAAGTCCATAAGTCCTCTGGGCATTTTACTAATTACATATAATATATATTATGTAAGTACATTTATCTTAACTCTGGGACTTTTGTGTGTATCTTTAACTCTGAATCAAAATCTTGAGTAATTCATAATTATTTGTCAAAATTCAAGTATAGAACTGCAATTTATAAATAAGAAAATGCTTCTGTTTCGAGAAAATATGGATCTTGAAACATAGCAGCTTGATTTCAAAGCCCCAGGTCTGATAGTCTGAATATTTATTTAGTTTCCTGCAAGAGACTATAGCCCAGGGAGACTACAACACTAATACACATTGGTGAAATTAATTACCTTTACCTTTGCTTTAGGATTAAGGGAATCTTTAAAGCTAAAGGGCTAAACTACATACTGTTTTGCTGCATGTTTTACAGAGATGATCTATGTGTATAAACTGGATTTTATAAGCTGGTCAAGAACACACTTATGGCGACTCATCTGTGCCTGACATCTCTTGACATATGTTGTTTCAAAGCTATTTTAAAATGTATGTAAATATGTACTCAAAAGTAGAGCCAAAAGAGAAGGAAATGCAGAGTGGCTGCAAAAATGAATGGGGCATGTGCTTCGCCCCTGGTTTGTTTCTCTGTATTCTGTATTCTGTAGTAGATCATGAACAGGCACATAGGCTGTGTTCTCTGTTAGACAATAAAGGAATTGCATCTCTTTCTTTCTCTTCCCCCGCCCCCCAGGGGCTAGCTAGAGGCTAGTGCTCTGCCACTTGAGCCACAGCACCACTTCCAGCTTTTTCTGTGTATGTGGTACCAAGGAATTGAGCCCAGTGCTTCGTGCATGCTAGGAGAGCATTTCACCACCAGTCCATGAGACTTTTATTTCCAAATAACCACCAGAAAAACAGAGGTGGTACTGTGGCTCAAGGGGTAGAACCATAGCTTTGAGCTGAAGAGCTCAGAAACAGTGCCCAAGTCCAGAGTGCCCAAGACAAAAAGAAAAAAAGAAAAGGGGGTAAAAAGTACATGGCAAGTTTATAATTAGAATATAATCCCAAAGATGGACTTTGAAAAACAGAAGTTTTCACTAAAAAGCATTAGCTTTCAAGTAAATCTTTATATGATTACATTCTTTGACAAATATTTCTTCATATAACTGACAAAGATTACAACTTAAAATGCTATAAGATGTTGGATAAAGAAACCTATTTGTACTCCACAGACTCAGCATGAACAACATATATGCCTTAGAGAGTTGACAAAGACTATTCTCCGCTTTGTAATAATAAATACATTGAGTTATTTAATATCCAACTAACATTCATACTGACACTGTACTTATATGAAACAGTTCAAACAAGACACTCCTATTTTGTATAAGGGAAAGCTGGGAACCATAAAATTATATGACTTGCTAAGATTGGAATTAGTGGTAGAAGAAAATCAGGATCAAATTTCTTTAGCATTATGCCACATCCTTGATTCCTGAATCATCTGTAGGCTCAAAAAATCATGAGAAACTCACCTAGTGCAAAAGACCAAATAATGTTAAGAAGCCTATGTCTTACTAGTCTAATTCTACTAGTCATTTCTAAAACGTATCTCCAAAGTTCTCAATTTTTAATAGCTAATTATTCTAGAGAAAATATTAAGCCTTTTGGTGGGTAGGTCAACTAATTTTCCTTCTCTCATTCTTCAGACTGATAGAATGTCCTGGGTGTCACAGAGGAATTCCCTAGAATTTGGTCTATTTTAATTTACAGTTCCTTTTCTTAAATATGTTCTGAAAGAAGTAGTACAAAAGAATGAAACCCCAGGCATTCCCTACCAGAATTTTATCACTTCACATTTTTTTCAACTCAGGAAATGATGAATACTAGTAATAAAACAGTATTCAACAAACAAGTGGAGTCATTTTAAGAAGAACACATTGGCTGCTTTGGGAGATCCAACTCTGGGTAACTACTCAATCTAGGTTGTGCGCGCGCGCGCGCGCGCGTGTGTGTGTGTGTGTGTGTGTTGTACATATTGGATGTGTGCTCTACTATTGAGTTATATCCCCAGCAGCCCTACAGTGTTCTTGTAATTAATGGGGCAACATTTTTTGTTAGTTTGTTTTGAGGCATAGTCTTACTATATAGTTTAGATTGATTTAGGACATGAGATCCTCTTGCCTCAGCTTCTTGAGTGCTGGGATAAGAGTAACATAAAACAGTAAACTATACTGAAACATGAAATAACATATAAAGTCTTATGAGGTTAAACATATCTGTCTTATTCAACACATTTCTATATATTTGCCTGTGCTGGGGCTTAAACTCAGGGGCCTAGTGCTCATTCAGCTTGTTTGCTCATGGCTCCCATTTGAGCCATGCCTCCACTCCAGCTTTTTGTTAGTTTCATATTTAGTCTCCTGAATCGCTAGGATTACAGTTGTGAGCCACTGGTACCTAGTTTGTCATTTATGATGATAACTTTTCCTTTAGCTCTTTAAAATACGTATTTTAGTATTGGTATCTATATTCACCCCTCTCTGTGGTAGCACACCAGAATTTGAGTTTATCTAATTGCAAGCTAATCCCTTTTGAGCAACCTCTTCCCTTCACCCCCTTCACTTTATTCTCGAGTTTCTTGTAACTTGAATGGAATGTGCATGCTGTAATGAATTAGATGTATCCTGAGGGTGCCTGGGCACAGCCCTCAAGTCACATCTTAGCTGTGTGACTTTTCTTATGTCACTTCCCTAAGCCTGAGCATCCTTATCGCTAGGTAAGGAATACCTACTGCAAAGAGCTGTCACTCTGGAAAAATCCATGCTCCTAAGGACTTGAGGCAGTGGCCAGCATATGGTCCAGGCCCACTGAAGGAACAATGTAATAAACTGTTATTTGTATTCTTCTGGAGATACAATAACAGGCCCTGTGCAGAATGGGGCTATGAAACATGGTTAGTAGTCTCTTCTCTCTTATAGTTCAGGATTATGCAAGGAAACCAGGAGGCAGGAATTGTGAGGATTGGGAAAGAAAGGATTGTTTTGGTTTAGAGACTTATTTTTCTCTTGGGATCATAGAAGAGAAGTTGAATGTAATACTTCTATAACTTCACAAAAGTAGCCTGGGATTAGAACAAATCTTTAAGCTCAATCCAGTTCAAATACACATCCCCAAAGTCATCTTGAGATCTGGAAAGTCTCAAGAGAGAAATACTCTAATGTTCAACTATGCCAGTAATGAGGCTGGAGATTCCTCCAGATGAGGCTTCTTGGGTGAAAGTCCATTCATTCATGAAATGGGCAATGTGTCACCTCCCAGTGCACACTGCTTCATTTTTGTTTGAGACCACAACACATGTTCGCTGTATACAGAATAGGAGGACTGAGAGTGTTCTATTTGGGAGGCCAGACAAAATACACAGCCCATGTACAACTGTCTAGAGACAATCAGTGACATCTCTGTCACAGAGATGTCAGATCACAGAGAAAGAAGGAAAGAGCCAACTTCAGAATAAGGGAATAGCTTGGTATTTCTGTCTTTTGATCCTCAATGTTAAAGCTGTGAATTAATAACACTCCTTTTTTTCTTCCTCCACTCCCCAGTAGAGAAAAAATTTCCACCTAGCAAGTACATTTTTCATTTACTTACTTGTGGGACCAGTTAACTTTCAAATCATCCAGGTAATATGTAACAAAAGAGTATAGTCGGATGCCCTCAGCTGTGCTTTGGATTTTCAGATCAGTAGCGGACAAAGCTGAAAGGAGTAAACAATATATTCCATGTATGTAATATATCTAGGCAGGAGAATGATGAAGCATTGCGGAGTTAAGGAAATTAAGACTTACCTATTTTCCTGCATACTTCACTCATCAGTTCTTTGAAGGCTGTGGATAGAGTTTCATAAAGAAACTTTAACATGAACTTGCTCAATGTAAGGTCAGATCTCAAACTGTTAGCTTTAAAAATGTATAACTAGATGGGCCTGGGTGCCTCACACCTGTAGTCCTAGATACTCAGGAGGCTTATATCTGAGGACTGCAGTTTGAAGCCAACCCTGGTAGAAAAATTCAAGAAATTCTCATCTTATCTCCAATTGACTAGCAAAAAGGAAAAACAACTCCCTCTCTGCCCAAAAATTCAAGTGAAAGTGTGCCATTCTTGAGCAAAAAACCCAAGGGAGAGTATTAGACCTGAGTTCAAGCCTCATTACTGGTACACATCCACACCCACACCCTCTCTCCCCCGCCCTACAAAATCCATCCCTAGGGAAGGGTACTGGATGCAAAGTGAATTTATTGATCAATTATAATTTGTGCTCTTTGATGAAATGACTTAAGTTTATAAGATTTTTTAAAATGCCTGCTTATTTTAATATATTTCCCTCTAACTCTTCATAATTATCAACATTATATTTACTTTCTAAGGAAAGCTCTACAGAGTTCTAAGAATGTTCTTGGTGTTAGAATTCTAAGTCCCAGGAAGCCTTAGTCCACATTTCAGGAAGCATTCTTTTCTATGTCATCAATTCATAATGAATTAATCATCTAGGCTGCCTGGCTTTTCTCAGCTTAATAATTTCTTTTTTCCAATAAATATATTTACTCCTTCCTCTACCAAGAGTAGAAAGGTAAAAGTCAAAGTCAGGCTTGTTCTGTTTGTTAGCAATAACATCCAACGTTTCTGTTAAGGACTAAATTTGGGACTCTGAGAAGAGACTGCTGGTTTCCATGGTTATTATATAGTTATTCTCAATGTCCTATGAAAAATGAAAGTTGTTGTCTTGCTTTGCTTATAACTGCAAAGCTTCAAATTTCATAGAAAATCTTTCCTGTCACCCTTAATGGGTTATTTTTCAACATGTTCCTGAGAGATGCTTTTGATCCTAGAACTTTTTTTTTTGGTAGAGTTGAACAAAACTGATGATTTAAATAGAAAACAGATGTCTGGTAGACTGTAAATTGTAAATTCTCTGAAGATCAAAAGTATACTTTTGATTGGAGGCAGTGCAAAAGGGGAATGTTTTTGAGTAAGACAGTAGTTCACTCTACTGGAATTTCAGTTAAACCAAAATCTGGGACAAAAAGCAATCAGCATGCCTCCAACTGTCCACCCAGCCTCTGTCAGGATCCTAGTAGTATGCGCTCAGGACCTCAGATTCAGAGCCCAACAGTTCATCAACTGACCTTCATCTACAAGCTTCAATCTGCTCTTATCTTTTCCTCGGTCATCTTTCAGTATAACTTCATAAAAGCCAGCATCTTTCTTGGAAAACTAGGAGGAGATTAAATATGCCATATTTCAGCTTATTATAGCCCTGCGTAGGACGTTCACATTTTAAGGCCCTTGATTTATGAACTGCAACAAAAACATACATCGAACAAGCATCTAACCATGCAGATAACAAATAGCTAATAGATGCCTTCCTCCATAATAATTTTCCTTTCATTGTTTAAGGGTATCAGTTATTTGAACCCCAAATCTAAATCTTTTGTTGAGGCTTCACTTATTAAAAAATAATCATGTCAGGTGCTGCGAGCAAGCATCTATAATCCAAGCACCTCAGAAGGTCATGGTATGAGAGTTTCTGTTCAAAGCTGGCCTGAGCAGGAAAACCTGTGAGACTTTTATCTCCAATGACCACCAAAAAGCTGGAAGTAAAGCTGTGGCTCAAGTGGTAGAGTGATAGCCTTGAACAAGAAAGTTCAGGGATAGCTACCAAGCCCTGAGTTCAAGCCCCAGGATTGGTGTGTATAAATACATACATATTCACATATATTTGGAAATGTCTTAAGGCAAGAAGTACATCAAAAACTACGCTCCAGTGACTATTTTGTCTATCTTTATACTCTTAAGAAACACGAGGCTAAAGTACAAAGAGCCCACTTAACCGTTCACATATGAAGAGGAGTTAGCTCATTAAGCAAGAGTTGTGGCACCCGGCTGTCCTTGGTTCACAATTGGACATGCACACATTATCACACATGAAAGAGGCATTTTTGTTCCTATAGTAGTTAGATGCAAAAACGTGCAAATCCTCTGGGAATGAGACAAACATGGAAAGCAGTTTCTGTTTGGAAGGGAATGTAGGTTTTGTATTTATGACCCCCTACCTCTGTTATCAGCAGAGTGCAGATACCATCCTTGAAGTCATGCTTTTCATCCACGGATATTTCCCTCTCATCCTTGTACCAAACAATATGTGTTTCCTTCTTAATATTTGCCACCTGGAAAAGAATCATAATTATCTTCCATTAAATAAGGAGACATTGCTTTTGTGAAATAAAGTAGTTGTTGTTACAGCTAGGGAAACCAATGAAAAAGTTATTTTAATAATGAGAAAGGTTGTAATAAAGTAGATGCCACTGAGTAAACCTAGGTTAGTTGCATCTCATTTCCAGCCGTAAAGAGTGACTCTCCTCTGGACTTCCATGATGAACACAGTAAGGGTGTACTGGCTGATGGAGCTACTCTTTGTGCTGTGTGCACATGGACAGCAGCCCTAACTGAAATAGAATAGAACCTGTCACCTGCTGGCAAAGTCACCCCAAAGGACTGGAGCAATCAGGAGTCACCCAACCAGTGTAATACCAAATTGTTCCAGAGCCAACTCATAATTGAGGTCAAGTGAAAGTACTGAGCCCCCATTATGGCATATTGAAGAGATAAAGGCCATCAGAAATCTTCAAAATTACATCACTTGATAAGCTGGGCATAGTGACATGAGCCTGGGTTCCCAGCAGTCAAGAGGCAGGATATAGGAGGATCTCCTAAGTATAGGAGTTCAAAAATAGCCTGGAAAGCACTGTGAAATCAAGATTTAAAAAGAGTATAAAAGAATAAAAATATACAGAATAACATGCACACTTAAACCAAAGACAAGTTCCATCACTTTAAAATAGTCTATGGTATAAAAAACAAATAGCTTCATTAAATGACTTGACTGAATTAGTCCTTATACCTAAGAATTTAATAAAATATAAATGAAGCATGGGGAAAGTATGATTTAATAGTTGACTGTTTAGCAGTTTAGAGAAGACTCGTGTAGATCCTATTACATATATTACTACCAAATAAATTTCAAATAAACTATCTCATCCAGTTAAAGAGATTCCAAGCTTTATCTATGACAGTTGATTTCTTTTTACAAAGGGAAATATATTTGTCTATTTGTTGTAAAATTAAAATTTCATATAAGACTTCATACAAATGGAGAAAACAACCCTAAGGACCCTGCTGCTTAAGTAGTAAAATTTATGTACAGTTCCCCAACAAGGAAAAACAAATAGATGAAGTAAATGTTTGGTCTCAGTATGAACAAGAGCATACATGTTTTATAATAATAAAATATTCATAAGAGCCAATACTGATAATTGTTATGAAACCTGTAGACACAAAATTTCCTTAGGATCCACCAGAAGGACTCCTGAAATGTAAAGTCAAATTCTCACCAAGTGACATTGCTTTTATGATAAAAAAAAAAATGACAGGCTGAAAAACTGCATGTGGTCTAGGAGGGATAAGAAAGGCTCTGGGTTTCGCTGAATACAACTCTTCTAATAGGACAAATCCCTTGCAAGAATCCTGGATGCTGGCACACTAAGAGAGTTGTCACAGGAGGTGCTGGGTCCCGTAAGCCAGATGATCTTAAATCTATAGCATCTCCTGTATATGCTCAGTGGGGTATTATCTTCTTGCCCTCAGGCTGTCATCTAGTGTGGGAAGGGATGAGGTTGTGGGGCGGGGGTGAGGGGGGGTAAGGGAGGCAGGTGGAAAAGTTTCCATGTGGACTCTTACAGAGAAAGAATTCCAGAACTGCCCTGTCTTATTCAGTCATTTATGGTAGACTAGAGCCAGCAGGAGTTGGCAATAGTTTCAAGAGTCTGAATGTTCAGCTGCACATACTCCATCCACCACAATCGCTGAATTTACATAAATTTCTATAAGAATGCAATCGGGGGATGCAGGGAATTTCACTTTACTTGGACTGAGAAGGGAGGCTTTATAGACATAGCTGGGCTGGGTTTTGTGAAATTTTCTAGAGAAGCCAAAGGAAGGCTATTCCAGGCCCTGGGACAGCAGCAGTAATAAGTAAAATGTGGACGATATTTGTAATCTATTTCAAGGTCATCTTGGTTGTTCAAAATTTGGGGGAGAGGCTGATTCTTCTGAGGAAACCCAGTAGGATACCAGCACTCCCCTCCCAGGACAAGAGGTGGCACAGAAGAGGAGGTAAGTGAGTTTTGGGGCTGGGGAGAGGGTATGAGTGGGAGAGGATGCAAGGACTAGAAAATGAGCAGGAAAGCATAGCAGTGGGCAGCCAAGATGGCAGAGAGAGGTTTTAGCTGTTGACTGATGAAGGGCTTTCCTAAGAGTCCAAAACCTAAAATTGATTTTTCTTGTATTTTCTGGTAAACTACTTTTGGAATTTATCAGACTTAATAGAGTCTGGGGCATTTGGGCTCTGGCTTTCCTACGTCAGTTGTCTGCCGAGTGTCAAATTCATGATTTCATTGGTTCCCTGACCTCACAGTCCAATCTCATCTAGTAGTTCCATCTCCAAATTATTTTTTAAGTTTTTCAATTGTTATTATAAAAGTAATATACAGAGCAGTTATAATTTCATACGTCAAATAAAGAGTACATTTTTTTGGAACAATGCCACCTTTCCTTCACTTTCTCCTGGTTTTTCCTTCTCATCCCCACCCCTAAGTTATTTTCAACATGGTGTCTTGTGAGTGACACTGCTGCATTTGTTCATTCTTTGTCCTTCCATTTTTGTGTCCCTCCCCCACACTGTTTTTTAATTAAGAAAAAAATTGAGATAGGGCAGGGGTGTCATGTTGTCCTGGCTGGCCTTAAACTCCTAGGCTCAAGCAAGTCTCCTGTCTCAGGCTCCAGAGACAGCTACATACTGGTAGCTAGGACTACCAGTATATGTTATCATACTTGGCTCCCCCAAACTTTTTTTTATTTGTTAAATTTGCAGTGCTGAGGATTTGAACCCAGGGTGTAACACATACTAGGTGAGTGCTTTACCACTGAGTTGTATTCTAGATCCTCTCATTTTTTTTAATCGGTCATGGGGCTTGAACTCTGGACCTGGGCACTGTTTTTGAGCTCTTCAGCTCAAGTCTACTTTCCTACCCCTTGAGCCACAGTGCCACTTCCAGTTTTCTTAATGGTTAATTAGAGATAAGAGTCTCACAGTCTTTAGTGCCCAGACTGGCTTTGAACTTTAATCCTCAGGTCTCAGCCTCCTGAGTAGCTAGGGTTATAGGTATGAGCCACTGTGTCCAGTATCTAAAATTTTCTTTTAATGATTCATTCAGTTAAAAAACATAGGCAAAAATACAAAAATACTTCAAAATGTTACATAGAATTATTTTCCTTAAATATTTCCAAAGGTCTAATAAGACTATTTATACACTACAAAGTCTTTCCTCAAGGCTCCTCAAGGCTCACAGGGGTGAGAATTCAGAGCACAGATGGTGAACATTCAAGGTATTACTGTGTAGCCTCATAACTTAGAGCAGGAGTTTATAAAAAACACTGTAGCTGGCATGTGCCTGGTATAGGCTGTAAAAACAATGTAAGAGTATTCTAAGATTATGCATCCCTAATATGAATTCCAAAATCCAAAATTCTCCAAATCTGAAACTTTTTTGGTGGGGGAGGGCAGGAGAGACAGTCTTAGGGCTTGAACTCAGGGCCTGGGCACTGTCCTTGGACACTTTTTTTGTTCAATGTTAGTGCTCTGCCACTTGAACCACAGCACCACTTCCAGCATTTTCTGTGTATGTGGTACCAAGGAATCGAACCCAGGACTTCGTGTATGCTATTCAAGCACTCTACCACTCCCAGCTATCTGAAACTTTTTGAGTGCTACGGATCAAGTGGAATACTCTATGGCATGGAACCTTGTTTCATACACTCAATTATTTTTAAATAAAAATCAAATAAGCTAGATGCTGGTCTCTTTTGCCTGTCATCCTAGGTACTCAGGAGGCTGTGATTTTAGGACACTGGTTGGAAGCCAGCCCAGGCAGAAAAGTCTGAGATTCTTAATCAGCAAAAAGCCAGATATGAGGGTATGGCCCAAGTGGGAGAGCACCATCCTTGAGGAAAAACAACAATGAGAATACAAGACCTTGAGTTGGAGGAAAATTAATCAATCAACAATCAATAATAAAATACGATTTTATCAAACTACTCAATCTATATAGGCAATATAAATAAACTTTATGTTGATAGACTGTGTTCCACTCTAAGACATTATATGTAACAAATATTCCAAACTCTTAAATCCAAAATTTGAGACATTCCTGGCCACAAATCATTTTCAGTAAAGGATATCTTTTGGGGGGGGTCATGGGGCTTGAACTCTGGATCTGGACACTGTCCCTGAACTCTTCAGCTCAAGGCTACCTCCTGAGAATTGTTCCTGAGCTATTCGGCTCAAGGCTACCACCCTATCCCTTGAA
This sequence comes from Megascapheus bottae, assembly GCF_031878675.1. Lineage (NCBI taxonomy): Eukaryota > Metazoa > Chordata > Mammalia > Rodentia > Geomyidae > Megascapheus > Megascapheus bottae. The sequence continues at coordinate 39,824,855 of NC_143527.1, forward strand.
CCATAGCCCTACTTTCTATTTTTAGTGATTCATTGGAGATAAGAGTCTCCAACTTTAGTGCCCGGACTGGCTTTGTACCTCGATCTTCAGATCTCAGCCTCCTGAGTAGCTAGGATTACAGTGGCATGAGCCACTGTGAACAGCTTCAATAAAGAATATTAACCTGTGACTCAGAGACCATATCTTTATTAGGTAGGTCATAGGTAATGAGTAGACACAATCACTTTGCCTCCCCTTTACTTCAAATATTTCTTACTGACTATTGGTTATATTGACCTTCAACATGTGCTGATTATCATTTTGATTCATAGAAAAAAAGAAAGGATATTTTCCTTTTCTACATTCTATTTATTTTCTTTATTATGATCAAGTATTAAACTTTTTGTCTCTTACCTTGCATTTTAATAGTACATTACATTCACCAGTCACTTCCCAGCTCAAATACTCAGCAAAATGTGGACCTATAAAATATTAATGATGTCAATAACCACTTTATCAGTCACGAATGAAAAAAGTTAAAGCTCACATTAAGTGCTAACATGATTAATGACTGAAGCTACAGATTCTGTTTTCAGATATTTTAATGGCTATATTTTTTAATAATAACTATTTTCAATTGTTATTTACCAGGCCTTGCGTTAGTAAATACTATTCATGGTGATTTGTGATACAAACAATATTATAAAACAAATGGAAGTTTTTTTTTTACTTTGCCTATTTTTACCTTGCTTCCTGATCCATTCTTGTCGCTGGAATTCTGCTTCTTTCTGAAGTTTTTTATAAACTAGAAATTTAAAAACAAGGTAGTAGGAAATTGAGTTGAGCAGCAGAAATGCACATGTGAGCCATTGTGCTAAATGGTTTCTACTCATTACTATAACCTTCACCCATGGTAATGACCATTCCTGTTTTGATTGTGTGTGTATGCACCTGGGGTTTGAAATCAGGACCTACTTGCTGTACTTGAGCTTTTATTGCTCAAGGCTAGCACTCTGCCACTTGAACCACAGCTCTGTTTTGGACTTTTTGGTAGATAATTTCATGGAATTTCCTACCAAGGTTGACTTTAAAACGTGATCCTCAGATCTGAGTCTCCTGAGTAGCTATGATTACAGGCATGAGCCACAATCCTCTCTGTCTTTGTTTTGCTTTTTTATATTTGAAGAAATATGCTTGGAAAGGTTAAATAACTTTGATTATAGAATGAGGAAATAGTAAACAATATTGGATGTCACAAATGTAAGATCTGCAGCTTCTCTACCGCTAAGTGCTACATTTTAAGTTTTCATGGTTTATGAAGGCTACAATGACATATAATATATGATTTGGCATGTAATACTTTTTCATATTTTTCTTTTCAGTTCAATAACTTAGAGTAAGTACACATGGTAAAGCAGAATCATGGTTTATTCCTGAGACACTTATACAGTCTCAGTTTTATCATACTCTTTTTTTTTTTTTGCCAGTCCTGGGCTTGAGCTCAGGGCTTGAGCACTGTCCTTGGACTTTCTCAAGGCTAGCATTCTACCACTTGAGCCTCAGCACCACTTCTGGCTTTTTGCTATGTATGTTGGGTACCAAGGAATGGAACCAGGGTCTTTGTGCATGCTAGGCAAGCACTCCACCACTAGGCCAAACTCCTGGCCCCCTCATCATACTCTTTTTCACAAGAGAAGGTTAGTAGTAAGTACTTGAGCACAGAGCCATTTCCAATTTTCTGGTGCTTAATTGGAGGTGAGAGTCTCATGGACTTTCCTGTCCCGGCTGGTTTTGAAACGTGATCCTCAGATCTCAGTCTCTTGAGTAGCTAGACTTATAGATGTGAGCCACGGGCACCTGATTCAGTGTTCTTTTAAATTACTATTCATTTCTGTGAAATGAAATATTTTGAAAAGCATTAACTGAATATAGCATTTTGATCATAGATATTTAAGTAAGAAACGATTCTTACTATCTTCCCCAGGATGTCTTTTATGTCATGTCATTTCACTGAAGCACATATCCAAGTATGCTAGTTAACGTTTTCTGAAGTTCTTACCATCTCCAATGAGGACAAGAGTAGAATGACCAGTTGCTTTTCCATCTTGAATCTGGAAAGTATATGTTCCCTCATCCTCATCCTGTAGTTTTTCCATGAACATTTCAATTATGCCAGTATTTCGGTCAATATGCATCTTGTATTTCTTCAGTGTGAAAAAATGGAAGCAGAGAAATCATTAAGTTGTTTTAGACTGCCATTTTACCTTCCAGATTGTGTTTGTGTGTGTGTGTGTGTGTGTGTGTGTGTGTGTGTGTGTGTGTGTGTGTGTGTATGTGTGTGTGTGTGTGTCCTGGGGCTTGAACTTAGGGCCTTAGCATTGTCTCTGAGCTTGGTTGCTCAAGGCTAGCATTATAGCACCTGAGCCACAGCTCTACTTCTAGCTTCTTGGTGGTTAATTAAAGATAAGTTCCACAGACTTTCCTGCTCAGTCTGGCTTTGAAATGCAATCCTCATTGAGCAGTCTCCTCAGTAGCTAGGATTATAGGCATGAACCATGAGCTCTCAGCTAGGTTGCATTATGTTTGACTAACAGAATAATATGAAACTATGCAGCTATGCAACTGCTATATCCTCTGCATCTAGCATTGCATGGTAGATATATAGTAGGTGAACTATATGCTGAATTAATATGTGAATAAAAGTGTTTTAAAAGCATTTGGAATCTATTTACTCTTAATGACATGAAATAGCCCTATTAGACTGTTTTTATTTTATTTCTTTGTTTAACCAAGCTTTTTGCATGACAAGATAAATTTTAGACCTTGGGGATATAGGCACAAATTCTACAGTAATTCTGAAACAAGTTTTGCTATAAAATAGATCACAGAATGAAGGCTCAGGGCATGGACCAACTCAATTCCAACTCGTATTCCACAGCTTCTCCTGCAGGGAGCTAGTGTGTTTAATTTGATTAGCTTTCTCCTAGTTTAGAATGCTATGTCCCCCACCCCCCATTTCTCCTCAGAGTATAGCCCCAGTAAACCATGAAAAAAACTCTCTTTCTAAGGAGTCTGATGTAAGACAGTGTATGTGTGCATGCATAATAACGCACATGCATTCTGGAACATACAATGGTGAGTTAGCTATACCAGTGTACATGATATTCTCTTGGTGTCTAGAGAGGCAGAGAGTGATACCAATCATGCTTTTCTGTCCTGTCCCCCTTGCTGGATGGTAATCATACCAATTGAGGAGAACCTTCTGGAAATGAGATGAATCACAGTGAGCACACAAATGACTTGATCTGCCTCAACACGAAGTTACTGTGTTGAAAATGAATATACTGCATACAAAACAAATGCGGTTCATTTCTTCATTTCTCTTCACTAGGTTTCTCCAATGTTTACAAAGTACTACTCCATGAAGGGGAAAGACAGAAATGGTGAGATGGAGTGTGGACATTTGCAGCAGTGATACTCACTAGACACTATGGTGAAAATGAACTCTACAACATGTGGGGGGAGGAGGGTGGAGAGGGAAAAACTGGGAGAAAATGAGAAAATAGGTGGCACTGTTCAAGAAAAAAAGTGCTCATTACCTGACCTATGTAACCATAACCCCTCTTATATCACTTTTCTTTTAGAATAACAAAAAGTATTTTACTAAAACATAAGATTTATAGAAGTTTCCAGACAAGCCATACAAAATGGTCACAAGCTTTTTTGAAGGGAGAAAATCTACAGTTGATAGCAAAGTCACAATGAGATTAGTGAGGGCTGTAATGTTTAATATTCCCATGTTGGTTCAAACAATTGCGCTTGTCCATCTATGATGTCTAAAGTTAGACTTGGCTAGAGTGTTCTCTAAACAACTGGTTAGCTGCTTTTAACCAATACAATTAGATTCCCATAAAAGGGAGCAGAGGGGGAAAGATCTCATAAAATTAAAGCTACTTTTCCCCTTAAAAAAAAAGAAAGAAAAACACCCAAATTCCTGCAGCCTACCCTGACAACCATCTTCATTCACAGTGCTTTGTACTTAAACAATGATGGGTAGAAATGAATAAAAGCAGAGAGCCATTGTGCAACAATCCAGATGATACTTTTAGCCTCTGCTCATGCTTTACAAAAGTGAATCAAGACAAGACATAAGTTTGCTAATGTGCATGTGCATTTAATTACCAAGGTACTGAAAATATCTGGCTTTTATTCTGTGATGTTTCTAAGACTGTGTCCATTAAATGCAAACAAAAAAGGAAAAAGTCTTGGCAGAACAGGAGAAGTGATGCACATTTGATGATCAGATCAACTTAAATATTATTCATGGCATATAGCCTAGTCCACGCTCTCGCTGTTTCTATGGCTTGGGCTTCCTTGGTCTTCCACTGCTCTGCTACATCATTTGCTAATGGATCATCTGGATTAGGAGCACTTAACAAAGCCTGGACCGATAGCAGTACTGTGTGGATCTGCAGTGCTGGGGATCACTTATCTTTCAAAATTTCTAAGCATATTCTTCCCAACTTGTCAACATTAGGATGATAAATTTTGATCATGAAATGTACTTTAGGTGCTGCCACTGGGTATTCTTTTGGAAGGAATAGTTTAAGTTTAAAAGTCCCTCCCTCAAAGGGGGAATCCTGAAGGTCAGCAATAACCACATGAAAATAACGGGCATTGCTCTCATTTGGTTCTGTTTTAATGCCAGGAACTGGTTCTGCCAGCAAACACTGGGTTTCCTTACTGATCCTGGGGGGTAGCCCGGCCATCTTGTCAAATTCTGAGTTCCTTACATCACTTTTACAATAAAAATAAGTTATATATATATATATATATATATATATTGCCAGTCCTGCGCTTGAGCTCAGGGCCTGAGCACTGTCCTTGGACTTTCTCAAGGCTAGAGCTCTACCACTTGAGCCTCAGAACCATTTCTGCCTTTTTTTCTATGTATGTGGTACCAAGGAATCGAACCAGGGTCTTCGTGCATGCTAGGCAAGCACTCTACCACTAGGCCAAACTCCCGGCCCGTAAAATATATTTTTAAGATCACTCATGAAAAGAGAAAGAGGTGCTAAAAAGTCCTCCTCACCTTTTCAGCTTCTCATCCATACCCATAACAGTACAGGGGAGGATCACACCCCCAACACCCAATTCTTCACACCACTTGCTCACTGGCTCAGATATTTCCCTTCTGACATGTATGGAAGGAGAAATTAAGCTCAGATGCTGTATCTTTATGCATAAAACATTCTTTATGCTTATAAAACATTCTATAATACACATACATGTATACATGCATGCACACATACACACATACATACATACATGCATGCATACATAGGTAAGATGGTCTATGTAAATAACACACACAGGAGCTCATTTAAGTAAAAAAATAAATCTTTGCATCAAAACTTGTAAGAATGTGTGACTTGTCCTTTCTCAACGTACAGAGTTGTGTGCAATTAGGACACATTGTATTTTTAACCAGAAAGGCCATGCCAAATGTTCTCACTGTATTTTTCTGAGCTACTGGAACAAAAGATCCATTTTCTTCATGTAAGTGCCATGTCTGCTGGGAGTGTCAATGTGAATAGCCTTCATCTCTTTTAACAATACATTTTAAAAAGCAAATAAAATCTACCTTTTGAGAGGATATGAAATAATTTCCATTATTTACCAAGCAGTGAGAAGCTGGGAATTCAGGCAAGGGTGTCTTCTCCTGCTCACGAGAAAATGGCTCTGTGTTCATAAGTGTTTATATTTCTAAGTTTGCCTGAATAGTTTTAGTTTATGACTACAGTTGGGATTTTTTTTAATAGCACTCATTTTCATTCTCCAAAGTGTCCTAATTTAGGAAATATGGTATAATCAGTATCTATCTTCCTGTTGCAGTTTTTACATGTGAGAATAATTCAAATCCCACAGTCTTCTACCCAGAAGTTCTTATAACAACTTATCCACATTCCAATAGAAAAAATCAACAACAAAAAGGTATAAGACCTACCGGCCCCTCAAAAATTTCCTTTTCATTAAATATGTAGTTGACTTTGGCATTGCTGGATAGTTTCTCAGCCTGCATCCAAAACCGGACCTCACCTTTCTCTAAAATTTCAACTGCCAACTCTGATTTAGATGGAACAGCTGTGGAAAATAAAAACAAACAAAGTAATTATACTTCTAGGCATTAGTGTTGATATGGATTTCTAGTAACTAAAAAGATTATTAGTGAAAAAGATGACAAAGGCCTCTACTTCTTGGGACAGAAGACTAGGCTATTGTATTATATATTATAAGTAATACATGGGTTATTTAGACACAGGGGGAAGGTAGGTACATTCTATACAAATACTATGCCATTTTATTTCTCTGGATTATGGTTTCCATAGGGGGTCCTAGAACCCATATCCCATGGATACTAGCTATGCTCCCAAGAACAGGCAAAACAAGTGAGTCACTATTGAGAAGTGATATTGAAAGACAGCATGATTTTCTTCACCTAGAAGATGAATTGGCATATGGTGCCTCTGATCCACACCTGTGTTGCCCGAGCCTTTTGAGTTCTGGTGAAATTTTAAAAGTTGGCTGACATCAAGACTAGATTTTAAATCTCGTGTAACTTTCAGTGTTCTATAGAATGGTTCTTCTTGTATCAGACAAGACTCAGGGCATGTTTGTTATAAAAGCATGGCCCCTTCTCACTTTAACTTTCTCTAGGGAAAATCATTGCCCTTCACTTTCTCTAAACCATTCTAAAACTTTATTTAAAAAATTTGGTAGAGCCTGTATTTTCAATTATAAGTTTCTAAAATGCATACCAAATGTACAGTAATAACTGTAGAGTTATCCTAAATTTTTTCCTTTTCAAGGTTCAAGGGATGTCTTTCTTTTTCATTTTACCCTATCCCACTATAAAAAACAGTCCTAGATTTTCTTCTGTTTCAGAATTTAAAAGACACTTAAACATCATCTACCAATTGCTATTAAGGGGTAAATGGTTTAGCTATAAAATGTTCCTCACAGGCTTATGTGCTGTACACATGATCCCCAGTTGATAATGCTATTTTGAGAGCTTCTGGAAACTTGAGGAGGTGGGAGTTGGAGGAAGTAGGTCAATGGCAACATGTTATTAAAGGCCAGATCTTGTCCCATGCCCCTGTCTGTCCATCCCTCTCTGCTTCCTATCACTATGAGGTGAGTAGCCTCTTCCTCTACTTGCACTAGCCATGATGAGGTTGTCACCAGAATCAATGGAGCCAAAGAGTATAAACGGAATCTTCTGAAACAATGAGCCAAAATAAAAACAAAATTTCTTCCCTTAAGTGATTTCTGTCAGATATTTTGCATAGCATAGAGAACAGCTAACTGCTATAGGAGTGCATCATGGTAGAGGGAAGGTAAGTCTTGGAGTTGTACCAGGATCTTGAATAGTTGCTGTCCCCTTAAATCGGTGTTTTCCCATGGTGAGGTGGACAGTATGCACCTCACAAGGATATTAATATGAGTAACTATAGTAAGAATACATCAAGATACTATCAATATAATCACTATACAAGCTTCGTTTTCTTCATCCCCACTACAGTTTTACTGATGAGAAAACTGAACCCCAGGATAGATCAGTGACATAGAACTGATTCCAGGGTTATTCCTTATTCCCTCTACTCTGTCTTCCTCTTGGTTTCAGTTGCCCTCTCTGATAAGCACCTGTAGTTTCCAGTGTGAGTAGATTATCTGAATAAAGATCTCAGGATGGCAAGAGCAAAGGCTAAAGTTTCTCCCTGTAGGACATTTATGCTTGTACTAAGTCTTGGAAAGTGTTGAATGTCTCTTCTGAAGTTGGACACTGGTGGCTCACAAACAACAAACAAGCAAACAAACAAAACCAAAGTGAGAACTCAAAGCTCCGAGTTCAAGCCCTAGTCTAGAGAGGCCTGGATACTCCATTTGAGGATGAGAAGAATGTAGCCTGGAAGGGAGAAATGGACCCTCTGAAAGGCCCCAGCTCCCTGAATGGTCACTGACCTCCCTGAGTCATAGGAATCTCCTTTGGGGGACAAAGGTGAGTCTGAGGAGTCCCAGATAGCACAGGGAAAACATGACAGGTGCACATGAAACAGTCCATCATGGAAAGTGGCACTAGAGTAAGACCATTTAGTCTTTACCAGCTGTATGGAACTCATTTAGTTACTGAACTTCCCAGTTAAGTTACTTAACTTAAAGTTACTTAACTTTCTTCACCTCTAAAAGAAGTCACCATAGTCCTGACACTTTCAAAGAAGTTATCAATTTCAAATGCATTCCATTTAGATACCCTATAAGGAGCCTGGTACATAATTACGTGCTTTAGAAATGTTGGCCATCCATATTTTAGGATGTGCGTGTGTGTGCGTGCGTGTGTACATGTACATATTTGCCAGTACTTAGGGCCTAGAGCTTTTGTTTGGCTTTTTTTCATTGACTACTGGAGCTCTACCCCACTTTGAGCCATACCTCCACTTCTGACTTTTTGCTGGTTATCTGGAGATAAGCGTTTTATTGATTTGTCTGACATGACTGACTTTATACTTCAATTCTCAGATCTCAGTCTCCTGAATAGCTAGGATTTAGGCAGGATCTATAAGCTCTCTGCTTTCTGATGTTTTATTTTTCTTCTTCTTTCAGTTGTTTCAACAGTATTGAGTATAAAACAGCTAAAAGCCTATACCAATACCTGTAAATTTATGTAGCTGCACTGTGTAGATCTGTGGACATATTATCTATGTAGGTAGTAATAATGAATGTCTACAAATGAAGAGAAATTACACAGGATGTTGGTAATACTGAAATGTTCTCTCCACCCTCAGATGAGCTGCCAGGAAAAGTCTCACTGCAACATAGCATTAACACTAGCAAGGCAGGCTAAATTATTTTCTATATTTAGCTTTATGCATTTATATTTTTCTCTTTACTCAGCTCTAAATTTCCTGCTCTGGATGTTCATTTGCTTCTAGCAAACTATGTTATTTGTAGGTTTAAGGCTTTCAAAATATTTTTTAAAACATTTTACAGAAGAATTTTTTGGTGCCAAGAGATAAGTGAACATCATCTTCTTCCCAAAATTCTGCAAGAAATGAGACCATTCAAAACCTTATTAATCAAAAAAGGGACTTAATTAATATGGCAGCCGTGGCCCAGAGTGAGTAAAATTGAGAAACCACCAGTCGATTCTATCTGCAGATCTCTGAAAATGTTCATATAGTGAAAGAAAGCTTGACCAAGATAAAATATCTTTAAGTAAGAAGCAGTGACAACTAGCAATTACAACCGCCCTATTTCTACCTCCATGTTCAGATAATCATTGAACTCAGTTTGGTGACCCTCCCTCAAGTAAAGTCCAGGAAACTTAAACACAACAAGTTGACACTGTCTTGACTTCTCATCCTTGAAGCTGAATGTAAATGTTATCGTAGGGAAGGCATTGCCTCGGTACTCCACCAGTGTTTATTGTCTGACTAAATTAGTAGATGCTGCTGTTTCTCTCCATTTCTACCAACATCTGAAAGTGGATAATGCAAATATTCTACGTGGTCTGGGGACAGCACTGTATTAGGTCTTGTAAATTCTAAGAGCCATTTCTGGAAAAGAACAAAGGCACAGCGAAATGGAAGTGAGCTTCTCAGTTCACAGGGTAAGCTGAGACCACAGCACAAAGTCCAGAAACATCTCTATCTTCCCACACAGCATTTCAAAATTAACTTTTGAAATACTACTTGTGATACTGTTTTTATAGCTGGATGGTGAAAAGGATTATGAATGAAAATGGCTTGCCTAATGCTACATGGCAGGTTTTCTCATAGGTCTCAGAAGTCTACATCCATAGAGTATTCCACAGTGCTGCAACATCCAAACTCAAGATCAACCAGTCAATTCTGGGTAGGTAAGAAAAACTAGGTTCTACAGCAATATTTTATTTTATTTTTTTTAAGTCACAACCTCCACTGAGAATTTAGGGAGGTCTCTGAACTCTCTCCTCAGGAAACAAAGGCACGTGTATAAATACACAAGATTTTGCGCATGGTCTGGGACAGGGATATAAATTGTGTTCTTTTGATTGTTTTCTGTTTTGGAGTTTTTATTCTTTTGTTATTAATGATTAAAGTAAGAGCTTCATACTTGTTAGGCAAGGAAAATTGTTATTTTAGTGAAAAAAGGTAGTTAAGTATTTAGGAATTCCTTTAAATACTGAAGAGTTAAAATCAACCACTTGCGGTTTATTTTCTCAAATTCTAGGCTGTGGTTTTCTGTTTGCTTCACTAGTTTGGTCATCAGATAAAAGATCCTATCAGGCCAGTGGAACCTTCCAAGTGTTATTTCAGACTTCTCTTCTTTTAGGTGTCAACTGTGGAGTTTAATCTTGTATATAGAAGTTGCTTTATTTAGAGGGTTATAAATAGTTCAGAAGGATTCTTTTTCTGAGACCTCCTTACCCTATTTTCCAGAGTTTAGAATCTTAAGTAATGTCTTTAGATTACCTTTATTTGAAAGGGATGATTCTTTTATCAAGTGTTAATGTTACTTAAGAAGGGGTGTGAGTATGTGTGTTTGTGTAATTTCAAAATGTATAATCAACAAAAGAACAGTGCTTCTGTAGCTCTGATGGGCAATCCAGTACATGATCCAAGAGCCTTTTCTATTGATCCTGTCAGAGCTGTCACCTGATTTACTGCAGAAGTTGTAAAGATGGCTAAAATCTGTGAATGCATTGTGGACACTTACTTGGGAACTTGTGTTCGTGGCTGAGAGCAAGCAAACGTTTCAATTCTGTAGAGAGAAAGAGAAAACAATTAAACTCTAACCTATCAAAAAAAATGGTCCTTAAGAATAGCTGAGAAATTAAAGCAATATCTTATTTGTGAGAGTAAGGGTTTTACGCTTACCTGCCTCATCTATTAGGTAGCTTGATGCTATTCCATCAGTGTCTGTTACATCGCAGGAGTAAAGGCCTAAGTCATCACTGCCGAGGTCTTTGAAAGTCAGTTTTGTCCTTGAGAACAAAATATTTTTCTTAAAAATGAAGCCGTACTGAATCTATAACACTGTCACTTGCTATGTCTCTAGGCAATCACATGCAAGACTCCTTTCCTTTGGGATACTTGTTCTTTGCTCCTTGCTGAGCATAACCTACCCATTCTCGATATTGCAAGATAAATGTAATTTCTACACACAGCAGGCACACAGGTATTTGGCTTGTTAGTCCTTGCTGAGGAGCCTAGATTTTTATCCCATAGAGAAAAATGTGCTCTATGTATCTGGAGTTCTTCCCCTGCAGGTCCCTTTTCAGAAGTTATTATACTACACTGAGGTTCTCTCCAGTGTACATCATTGTGCTCTCAAAGACAGGATTTGCTTTGTGTTTTGATGCATGTCTAGCACACAGGACCTTGTATAGCACATAACTTGTATAATAAACAAGTGAAGTGTTATTAGTCGTTTTTTGTGTTTTCTAACTTTGGCAAGTTTTATCATTAGTTAGGTCCACAAACTGGAAGAAAGTGTATGGTTTTCTTTGAGAAAATGTTACACTCCAAAAACTTTGGAAGGGGCTTTAAAGAGGTTTATTATTTTTGAAATCTTTAGTGATTTGAAGGTTTTATAATGCTGGTTGTAAAATACTTGTGACTTTTTGCTCTTATTGCAAAAAAATTAAGCAGAAAGGAGTGAGCTTACTTCATATTTCCACAATGGGAAGGGCATCTGCTAAGATGGAAAGAATCCTTACTTGTTGCCTTTGCTTTCAACTTCTAATCGTGCAGAATCCTCAGTAGGTACATAATCTTTGGACCAAGTGAATTCTGACTTTGGAGTCATCTGATCACATTCAAAGTTCAATGAAATAACTCCATCGTCATCCACATTTACAACCACTTCTTTGGTTCCTAGAAGATCAAAAAAGAAGTATCTCGTATATTGTGGTAGAAATCAGCCAAGTTGATTGGTTAATTTGAAAGCATACTGGACTTTGGGAAGCTTTACTTATGCCTTACTAAGCAAGGACTTGGGCTTAGGTGAGGAGAAAGACACAACTACTTAGTACAGGACTAAGAGAAAATTGGGGTTTTTTTGAGTTTAATTTTTTTCATTAAAGAATTCATTAACATTGATTTTTATATCATATTTCAAATGACATGTTTAACGAACAAGTATTCAAGAAGGGAATCTCCATATACAATCACAGGCTCTTAATTTTTAGAACATAATCAAAATTAGACTAAGGCTTTGTCTATCATAGATATGTATAAATCAATGTAATAAAACATTAGAAAATTGTCATTTTGATGGTACAATTATGAGAGTGGATTGATGGTAATCAAGGAGTATGGCAGTGTTGGGGGGGAAAAAAACAGTTGAATGTCTCTCTTATCAGTCCCTAATTTTTAACTCTACTTTAATAATAGCCAGTGAGTCATTAGGAAAGGATAGAAAGAGATAAAGAAACCAGAGGGAATTTGAAGGGGAAAAATAAAAAGAATTGACTATATTCACACATTTAAAATTTTGTGTTATTTTAAAAGAGGAAAATATATAGGAACTTTATATTAGAATGATACCAATCTAGAAAAGACTATTATTGAATTGTTTGGAAATGAGCTAAAGTGACCAGATATGTTTTAAGAAGATAGGTTTGGGCGTTTAAAAATTCAGTTCGTATTTCAAGTTATTTTATTTTTGAGATTTATAATAAATTTCATCTGTAGCAATTTACAGGGAGTCTGTACAACTTAGGAAACATTTATGGCATGTCTAAATCCAGTAGGACAAAAAAATTTGCACTATCAAATGTGTACTCATTCAACTTTTTGCCAGCCTAAACCTGGTTTGTTTCAGTATATTAGGAAAGTTATATTTAATCTCAAAAACATATAGCTTTAGTAATGAAAAATAGTACAGAAACCTTCCCGTAGATGTTTCACTGTCAAATGATGTTTTCTCTAGAGATTGTAGTGTAAGCATTCTGTGCTAGTGTTCAATAAAACTTATAAGCAAGGAAAAAAGTACTCCTAGGGAATGTTTAAGACATATATGCAGACAGTAAATGACATAAGAGTCTTGGTACTTGAGCCAAACAGTTGACTTAATTTGTGTTCTCACTGATAGTGGTGTGTACTTAGTATATATTCAAATATACTCAAAAAGTGATTGTTATCATATGTAAAGTTTAGAAAGGATTTTTTAAAAAGCAAATTTTAATACATCTTTTTGTGGTGCCAGTCCTGGAGCTTGAACACAATGCCTGGGCTCTGTCTCTTTGTTTTTTCAGTCAAGGCTAGTACTCTATCACTTAAGCCACAGTGCCACTTCCGGCTTTTGGGTGTTTAATTGCAGATAAAAGTCTCATGGACTTTTCTGTCAGATCTTAGCTTCCTGAGTAGTTAGGATTATAGGTGTTAGTTAGTAGAAATTGCTAGTAAATGCTAGTAGAAATCCTGTTGGTGCTAGGCTAAAAATTCTTTTTTTGGGGGGGTGGCTTGAAGTTAGGATGTCGGTGTTGCCCCTGAGCTTTTTCGCACAAGGCCAGTACTCTACCACTTTGAACCACAGCCCCACTTTTGGTTTTCTGGTGGTTAACTGGAGATAAGAGTCTCACAGACTTTATTGTGGGGCTGGCTTTGAACCAGGATTCTCAGATCTCAGCCTCCTGAGTAGCTAGAATTATAGGTGTGAGCCCAGTGCTCAGATCTTTTGACTCTTTAAAAAATATTATCTTAGTATTTGGCTACATAGATAGCTTGGAATAATGATGAATTGAAGGCATAGTTGTTTCGTCTACTTATGTTTATTTTTATTTTCCTAGTCCTGGATCTTGAACTCAGGACCTTAGCTCTGTCCCTGTGCCTTTTTGTTCAAGACTATCACTCTACCACTGAAACTATGATTCCACTTCTGGTTTTTAGTGGTTAATTGGAGATTAGAGTCTCACAGACTTTCCACCTGGGGTTGGCTTTGATCTGTGATACTCTGATCACAGCCTATTGAGTAGCTAGAATTATAAGCACGAGTCACTGGCTATGTTTCTTGTAAAGATCTGTATCCTCTGCTAAAAGCTGTAGCTTGTCTTATTTCCATGCCTCAGAACACATGACTAAACTTCACCCCACTTTTGTAACATCAATATAAAAAAGTGCTCTTATCCAAACTTAAGACTGACACCAAAATGTTTAGGCTTAGACAGTGTTGTAACACACAGTTTGCATGAGTCACTATGGAAATATAAATAAAAATAGTAATGGGTGTCAACTAAATCTGTCTAGTTTTTTTCTACAGTATCTATTTTGGAAGTATGATCAATTGCTCATATTAATCACATATTGCTTTACCTTTGGTCCTTTTTAAAAAGGAAGTGAATTATTCAACTGTTTGAAACAAGACTAAAGGCAAGATGGTTACTTTAGGAATCTTGATATTTTTTTCTAACATTAAAGATTAGACATTTCTGCAATGGAGTCATACCATTAAAATCACATGACCAGCCTTGTTTACTTTGCCTTTCCCTCGGTTCTGTAGATGATCTTTGTATCCTAACACTTCACCCATTTGGAACTTTGCCCCAGTCCAAGAAGTAAGAAAACACACCTCTTTGAGAACCAGTACTGATTGCCAAAGCCCTCTTCCTAATGTCCTGCACACACACTGGAGAATTCCTCAGAGTGTCACATGGAAGCTATTATACTTCACTTGAGAGAATCTAACAAATTGGTTGGCTTCTTTCAGTAGATCAAACTGAAGAAAAGGGATAAAGCTACTCTCTGCAAGTAAGGAAAACCACAGCCAGAGAGGAAGAAGAAAAACTCAAAAGCAGACCTAAGGCATTATTTACTATAGGAGCAAAGTGCTCCCACCTTCCTGATGACATCCTGTGCCATAAATAAGGTTGGTACTTGTGCTTCCGGGTCATACAGAAAAGGGTAAAGAAGATTCAGTATATTGTATCCAAGAATATTGAAAATGATTACAATATGTAGAATCTTCTCAGAAAGAATTTCATCAAAGTCTTAAAACAAATTTGTTTATTTGAAATAGGAAAGGGAAGAGGGGAAAACAAGATGATTGGGAGGGGTGGGGGGAGAGAAGTGGGGACAAAAACATGAGAAAGGGTATCAATATGTGAGAAGTAATGCACCTACTATCTGGCAAATATAACTGTAACCCCTTTATACATTACAATAAAAAATATTTAAAAATTTAAATCATCCATGCTTTAGCAGTAAACTTACAGGCTAAGAGAACAGTTGGGCATTTAAAACAATAATTTGTTCAGGATTTTCCCCCCACTTTTTTGTTTGTTTAGTTTTTGTTTTTGATATTGGAGATCTAACCAAAAGCACGTTTTTGAGTGGCCAAATTTGGCTGCAAATCCATGTGACCTGTGATCTTTAGCGAAAATGTGAAGTGAAATGAAAGATGTTATTTTCCTTATTAATAAAAATATTATTTTAAGCCCCAAGTGATGCATGTCTTTTTATCTCAATCTAAGTATTGCCTTAGAGCTGAGTTCTAATGTGAAAAAGAGTTGATATTGATCAAGATGCATAGTACTTATAAACTGACTTGGTGAATGGTAATCCCTTTGCTCAGCGACTTAAAGATAATGAAAGGAGAATATTTTTCGAAAGAACAGGAGATCATTTTTAATCTAAGAAATTGAATCAGATTTTCTAATTTAAAATTAGGTAACTGCAAGTAGAAACAAAGTAAGAAGTATAGATGAGGTATGTCAAGTAGGATTTAAGAATGTTCATTGTGAAGATTCTCTTGATTAATCACGTCTATCAGTACGTCATGGTTGTATGTCTGGAGAGGTTGTTGGCTTTCTCTCCACCTCAGATCCTCAACCCCATCCACTTCACTGCCTGGAGCAGGTTGTATCTGTCCTCAGCTGCATCTCCCAAACCTGAACTCCCCTGCCTCTCCCAGGGCTCCCATCAGTTTCTCCAGGTAGGTGGGCATTCCTACTCTCTGCCCAGACCTAACCGCGCAGGCAGAGTTACTTCTATCTCTAGACCTGGTGTTATAAGGATGCTCCTGGAGAGGGAATGAGCCATTTTGCTCTCTCCCATGAGGGAGACGGCTCCTCTGATAAAGCTCCTTATAAACCTTCTCCTGTACATGATGGTGTCCACCGTGGTCTGGGATGGATGCTTTCAGGGACAGACAACTTATATAACTTTATGAAGAAAGTACAATTGTGGCTACGATGGATATTGCTGGTTGATTTAGTAAAATACATGAACAATAAAGAGAATGAATAAAAAAAGCAGTGAAAACTATATTGAACACATAAGCTTGTAAAGTCAAACAAAGGAATGTTTGCTTACACTTCATCTTTCTGTTATTCAATTTATCAAGGAAAAGTTTAAATTTTGTAAAGGCAGAAATCACATGCTTTATATTTTCCATATCTATATTTATATGCATGAAAAAAGTGACTTCCCTAGCATGTGTAAGGTCCTGTGTTCTATCTCGGAACCAAAAAGTTAGAAATATATATAAAGGAAAAGATGACTGTGTAATGTTCCAGCTCCTTTTCTGTCACATGAATTACCATGCTGATGTCATTACATTCTTTTTTTTTTTTTTTTGCCAGTCCTGGGCCTTGAACTCCGGGCCTGAGCACTATCCTTGGGCTTTTTCTCAAGGCTAGAGCTCTACCACTGGAGCCACAGCACCATTTTCAGCTTTTTTCTATGTATTGGTACCGAGGAATCAAACCCGAGTTTGCATGGTGGGCAAACACTCTGCCACTAGGCCAAACTCCCGCCCCTTCATTACATTCTTTTAATATGGCTTTCCAAGTTAAATGTTTTTGTTTTATTTTAATTAATTTGTAAACACAGTTCTTTGAATAAAGGTAATTTAAAAAGTGACATTGCTGAGTGCCAGTGGTTTTCAAATGTTATCCTAGATACACTGGAGACCAAGATCTGAGGATCACAATTCTAAGCCAGCCTGGCAGGAAAGTCTGTGAGATGCCAATAAACTACTACAAAAGCCAGAGGTGGAGCTGTGTCTCAAGTGGCAATTAGTCTTAAGCAAAGAGAAGCTCAGGGACAGAGGCCAAGTCCTGAGTTCAAGCCCCAGAACCATGTACACACACACACACACACACACACACACACACACACACACACACACACACACATACACATTAAGTATTTTACAGCAATAACTGAAATGGGAAAGTAAATTGACATTGCCTCTTTCATCCTGAGTCTATAAAAGATGTTTCTGTTGTGATGCTGGAGACCAAACTCAGGACCTTGTACCCTGAAATCTACCCAATGAGCCACTGGGCAATAAAGAAATTAGTTGGGACAACAATGAGTAAATGTGAGGAAGCAGGAGTTTAAAACAATAAGATAGTTCTTGGAATTTACAATTATATTTTTTTATGGTGGTAGTAGGTTTTGAACTTGGGTCCTTGCACTTTGGTTAGGCAGGTATTCATTCTACTATCTGAATCATAACCCTAGCACTAAGCAAAGCATTTTTTTTTGCCAGCCCTGCAGGTTGAAACCAGGGCTTGAACACTGACTTTGAGCTTTCTCAAAACTAAAGCTCTACCACTTGAGCCACAGCACCACTTCCAGCTTTTTTCTGGGTATGAGGTACCAAGGAATTGACCCCAGGGTTTCATGCATGCTAGGCAAGCACTCTACCACTAGGCCACACTGCCTGCCCTAAGCAAAATAATTAGAAATGAAGGTTGGAGATTTTTTTAATAGGTTAGACATGTTGCACTCTAAATTTCTTTTTATGTAGCAAGAGGAAGTAGCCTTAATCAACTGCAGGACTAGTTTTCCACATATTAAATTCTAAGTGTAATTCTTTAAATAAAGAGCCATAAGCACCAGGCACCAGTGGCTCATGCCTGTAATTCTAGCTACTCAGGAGGCTAAATTTTGAAGAGAACACAGGAAAGAAAGTCATGAGGCTCTTATCTCCAATTAAATACCAAAAAAGCCAGAAGTGGAGCAGTGGCTCAAGTAAGAGAGTATTAGCCTTGAGAGGAAAAAAAAAGCCCAGGGACTCCTGGCCCTAGGTTAAAGCCCAGGACTGGCACTAATAAATAAATAAATAAATAAATAAATAAATAAATAATTAAATGATCTTGAATACGTAGTAAGCAAAAAAAGAGATTGCAATTTTACAAAGCTACATGATGTTTCAGAAAAGCCAAATCCAACATAATAAAATATAAACAATAACGACATTTTTAACATGCCTCAGCCCAACCTATTACTCCACCTTGTGGAGATGAACTCATAAAGGTCAAAGAGAAGAGTAAAGCTACAACTGCCTCACATTTCCTTTCTAAAAGGTCTTAGGATTTAACAAAATTTTGCCTAGAGCAGAGCTACAGTCAGGTAACTTATGTTTGAACACTAACAAATGCCTAAAGAGACATATTCTCTGAAGCTAAGGAATGTGTGACCAACTTAGTGGGCAGGAAGCAATCATGAAGGTATTCTACCAAGGAAGGGAATCCCTGTGAATTTTCTCAGACAGGTAAAGTTGGTCCTTTTTCCACCAAGTGGGACTAGAAAAGGAAATACAAATTCATCATGATTTAGGTTTTCTCATAAAACATCTTTTGAGCTAGGTTCCAGTGGTTCACACCTGTAACTCTTATTACTCAGGAGGCTGAGATCTGAGGATCTAGAGTTGAACAAACAAAAGAAGTCTTATGAACATGTTCAAAACTGAAGAATTCAACAGACATATCAGAAAATTTGGGCAGAAGAAGAAATTATTTTAGGCTGCAAAAAGATTTAAGAAGGGTTGTTTCTACTCAACTCCTCAATCTTAAAGCCTGATTGCATGCAAAGCATTTTCATAGTTCTTGCAGACCAAGAAACTCCATACCACAAGTGGGCTAGGTGTGGCCCAAGGATAAAATGAACTTCTTGAAAATTAATTTCATCCCACTTCTCTCTCTACCCTTAAAATAAACAAACCAATAAATGGGAACCCAGGTTTACAAAAAGAATTTATCTCTCATTTTTTATTTTGTGTTGTTATCATCACACACATTATATCGGCACATATTTTACACTTCACATCACAATGTTATACTTTTTGCCTGTAAGTCAGATGCTTTTTAGATAAGGTAATTGAAGTTTAAAAAAATAGGATTTACAAGCTGATTTAAAGTCCTAATAAGTGCCTATAAATTTCATAATCTGATAGAGAATTCTGCCTTATATAGTTTAAAGTCTTCGGCAACAGCATACATAAATCACTTTTTATAAGCTTTTGTTTATAAGCTTTTTATAAGGTGTGTGTGTGTGTGTGTGTGTGTGTGTGTGTGTGTGTGTGTGTGTGTGTGCCAGTCCTGAGGCTTGAACTTACAGTCTGGGCACTATGCCTGACCTTTTTTCGCTTAAGGATAGTGCTTTACTACTTGACCACAGCTCCACTTCTGGCCTTTTTGTTGCTTACTTGGAGGTAAGAGTGTCATGGGCTTTCCTGCCTAAGCTGGCTTCAAACCACCATCCTTAGACCTCAGCCTCCTGAGTAGCGAGGATTGCAGGCATGAGCTACCTTGGCTAAATGTTTTTTTTTTTTTCAGTAGAAGGTGGTTTCCAATATAAATATGTAAAAAGTGAACTATGTAATTTGTGGGCAAGGACAGGAGGGGAAAACTGGAAGAAAACACTAGAACAGATGACGTCCACAATTTGACTTATGAAATGGGTAACACCTCTGTACAACACCTTAATAATAACAAATTATATTTACAAAAATTAGAGGGTGTGGCAAAATAAAATATAAGTGAGGTCATTACGGCATCTAGTCACATGTAATACTGAGCAGCTGTATGTGTATGATAAAGATTATTGGTTAATTCATCTCTCTGCTGCTCATATCACAGCCTCCATGGGGTGCTTCTTTCCCAATGGCCCTTTACAATGGGGGAGTATCCTACAAGATGCCCGGGGTTAAGTGCACATACAGGGACTACAAATAGACTCAAACTCACTAGCCAAAACAGAATATTCATCTAATGGATTAACTATCATGCAATATGCCAGGTACTGTGCTAAGTTGTCCATGTGCATACAGAAAAGAGACAGTTCCCATTTTGAAGAAGAGTCTAAATAATACCCTTCACGCCTGGCTTCAGATTGGAATCACCCAAGGAGTTATGAAAAAAATACATATTTGTCTAGGCTCAGCTCTACAGATTCAGATTTCATTAATAGGGAATAGAAAGAATATCAGTCTTTTCAAAGTTCATGACACAATTCTAATGCTCATGGTGAGAACTGCTCTCCTAGAATGTTGGGGACTGACTGTGGGGTCAGTGACCGTGACTGGGGTCAGTGACCTTGGAGCCACACAATTGTGTACACAAGGAAGTAATAGCTCTTATCATTATTTTGGGCTGTGTCAATCACTTCTCATTTAACCTGTTTGGGACTTGATAGCTTCTCATTTAACCTGTTTGGGACTTGATAGCTTCTCATTTAACCTATTTGAGACTTAGCTACAGTTTGTACGAATGTAGCCCCTGGAAGTTCTCTAGTTTAACGAAGTGTATTTAAGGTCAGAACTTGATATGAACTGGGCTACAGTCTTGGGCTACCGTCTTCTTAAGCTGTAGCTGCTGATTTGGGCTGTAGTCCTCCCGAACCCCATCTGTTTGTCTCTTCTATTTTTTCCTAGTTCCTGCCCCTTATTTCAGGAATCCCAATTTGCTGCCGGCTGGCTCCGGCACTAGAAGATGAAGGAGATCAGTTAGTAAACAGTTATTAGTGCAGTTTTCAAAGTTAGCCAGTTGAGCTTTTGTTAAAGAATCTATTTGGCTTCAGAATCCCTCAAGATTTTACCACAAGAACCTGGACACATATTTGCCTTCTTAACCTTTCAGGCCAAACAATTTTTAGACACTGAGATTGCACTGTGCCCTGGGTCACTAAATTGTCAACCTAATCCCAATTCGTTATTTCTTCTGGTCGTGTATTTTCCTAACCTGCCTTGCTCCTTGTGACCAAGGCCTACCTATTTTTAACCTAGTTCTTCTGGGAACCCTACCTGGCATCTGGATTCTCCTTCCATCACCTGATCTTTCCACTCATTACTGTTTCTCTAGTAAGAACACATTTTGCCTATATCAACAACCAGTTGATCTCCAGATCACCTACACACCCTGGCAAGTCTCTTTCCTGTCTCAACCCTGACCTGGCTTACTTGGTCTCTATATCCATCCTAGGCCTGATGTAAACATACATATTGCTTTAAAATACCTGATATCAAGGGGAGAATGTCTGTTTTACATACCAACCAATGTATGTCAGATATGTTTCAGCCTAATCTATTTGAAGCTCTAGTCATGTAAAGGATTATATGAGTAAGCATGACAGATTGTTATCTGGATCCTCATTTCTAAACACAATTAGACTGTATAGCAGTGGCTACTTGCATATTCTATTCTTTGATATCAAAGGAAACCAATGATCCTGCCAAACTCAGTGGATTAACTCTGAATCGAATTCAATTACACTTGAGGTATCTTGTTAGATGTATTTGCAGTATTCTGTTACATGATAAGCTTTATTTTCTACCTGAAATTCTATTAATATGCTTTTCTGTTTTTTAAATAGTTTCTAAGTTTCACTCCCCAAATCCTGAAATTAATAACATGTCTTTCTTGGCCAAACTTGTTATTTGATTCTAACATATAATCAGTGAGTAAAAATAATATTTAATAAGATTAAGAAATATGGGCACTTTTAGATTAAATGACTTTTGTTTCTGTTTTGTGCTCAAGAAACTTGCAACCTTAATGCCTGATTTATAACTATCTCGCTATGGGGAATATTTTATGAACATTTGTTCTTTTTTCTTTTGCTGTAAGCACTGGCATTTCCAGTAGATGGTAATGCCATATTACTCCTAGCATGCACTCATCACATGGCATGTAATCAGACCTCAGAAATACATGCAAGAATGAAGGTGTCTGCTGCCTAAAAGGCCAATCCAAATATCACTAGAGTTATGGTGATGCAGCATGGGAGGCATTTTGACTTTGTGTGCCTGGGATGGATCTCTGCCTAAGCTGTGGTCCAGTTGTTCTCAGATTGGTTAACACAGTGCTATATAATGAGTCCATGTGTACAGCTGTTGCTTGATTTATAGTCCAGGATTGGAAAGGCCACAAAAAAGGACTTTTTGTGCCTGATTCCAATGAAGAAAAATCTCTTACTTAAAAGAACATTAGGATATACTTCTCTGGTGGCCAAATTCCCCTTGTGGCGACTTAATGTTAAGGTTGTACCTGGCTACCAGCCATTCTGAGGCTACTGATGTGAAAAAATGAAGTTAGTATTTCTTTAGTCAATTCAAGTTTACTCATAGCAACCTAAATGTTCTCCTGAAGGCAAAAAATGCATTGGGTCTTCTCACATGTCCATTTGGTGGTGCCTTTAATATTTACACAGCTGACAATAGAAGGATCTGATTTGTATCAGAGTATATGTCCTGGTTTCTTTGTGTGTTACCTCATGAAAAGGCAGACAGTCCCTCACAGGTTTGGAGCATCCTATATTTACATTTCACTTATCAGAAAAAGAAATGAGATAGTGGGATTTATTTTATTTCTTAATTTCAGTTCTGAAAATAGGGATAGATTAAGGTAAAATTCCTTAGATTAGAACGAAGATAACTTTTAAAATAACCAGTAGTTTCCAGTGCTTTTTTATGTAACTTTGATGATCTAAAAAATGTAACTTTAAAAATGATACAGGTTGGGGGCCAGGAGTTTGGCCTAGTGGTAGAGTGCTTGCCTATCATGCACAAAGACCCGGGTTCGATTTCTCGGTACCACATACATAGAAAAGCCAAAAGTGGTGCTGTGGCAGAGCGCTAGCCTTGAGCCCAAAGACAGTGCTCAGGCCCTGAGTTCAAACCCCAGGACTAACAAAAAAAGTGATACAGGTTGAATAATTGAAAGTTATTTATTATGTAGTGATTCAAAGAACCCTGCAAATTTTGTTCTTATGATGGAGACAACGTCTTCTCTAGTTCAACCATAGCATCTTTTAAACCTTGCAAGTGAAGGCATTGCTAGTTATGGGTCAGTAAACTGGTTTGTAGGCTACATCTGAACTGCTAACTCTTTGAGTATGGCCAAGAGTGGCTTCTATATTTTAAAATTGTTGAAAAAATTCAAGATATGGAAAAAATCCAACTTTATAATGCATAATTCCAATATTATAACTCATGGTATTGATATATGAGTAATGCACATAATACGTTTTTTTAACACAGCCAGGCTTGTTGGCTTATGTCTTGTCTACAACGGCTTTTATGTAATAGCAAAGCTAAGTAGTTGTGAGAAGAGCCATATGGCTTTTAAGTTAAAAATATCTACTATTTGACACTTTATAGGAAGTTGGCTAATCTGTAGTTGAATTTAACAGCTATAATCACCTGTATCTACATTTATTTGGGGACTGAACCTGCTAAATGAAATATTTCAAACTATTCCAACTTTTCCCCATCATTGGAAAATATCTTCTATAACTTACTGGCCAAGACATAATAAGAAATATTTTCCAGAATATATCCTTAGATGAGTTGGTGCAAGAAAGCATTGTGTGTGATTGTGTGTGTGTTTGTATGTGTGTGTCAGGAAGCCTAGGTGCTGTCACTGCTCTGGTTCTACCACTTGAGCCACAGCAGCACTTCCAGTTTTCAGGTGGTTAATTGGAGAAAAGAGTCTTACAGGCTTTTGTGCCAAGACTGGCTTTGAACCGTGATCCTCATATCTCAGCCTCCTGAGTAGCTAGGATTACAGGTGTGAGCCACTAGCACCTGGCTAAAAAAGCATATTTTGACTCAAGATTTCCCTGTTTTTAGGGAACAAAATCTGAACAGTCCGTGAACTACTTCTAGCTTGGCTCCTCCCTGTTCTCAGATGCCTGTGAAGGAGTAAGTGATCGTTATGTGCTAAGGTCATACTTACCAATTATTCACATGATACACTGATTCTTTTGAGAATCAGAGAAAGCACTAAAAAATAGGCTAAATGTTACATCAATACCTTACATAGATAAGATTCAAACCCAAGTCCTGTAGGCCAGTGCTCTACCACTGAGCTACCTCACCAGATTTAGAGGAGCCCAAATGAAAATTTAGTCACCTACCTGGACGTGTTTCTGCCACGACAGGGCCAGCAAGGTCAGAAGGCTTCCCAACACCTGCCTGGTTGATGGCTCGAACACGGAAAACATAGCTGATACCTTCCTTAAGGCCTTCCACCTGGAAGAATTAGGTATAAAAACAATAAGAGTTTTATGTTACTCAAGCAGATGTGTTCTTTCTCTGTAATAGCAATTAGTCACACAGCACCAAGAATATAAAACTTTTGCTATAGAGCAGATTCTGTCTGTGGCTAATTGGATGGTTTTAAACTATTCTCTCTTTGGAGCAATTGTCTGTAGAAGAGTTTATCTGATGCTTTCAGCTTTTATATTCTACATACTTTAATGGCATCCAACATCAGAAATAAACTAATTAGGTATCTTTTAAATGAGTCAGCTACCTTATTGTTTGGTTTCTTTGGTCCAAAAGGTAAAAAGTGTTCACAGTAGCATACATGCTGCTTTGTCCCTCTGACCTTTTTGAAATATTCTAAGAATAATTTTAGATGAAATTCTTGGCAAGAGAGTAGAAACGAAACCATTCTAAAACACTCAAACGAAACAAACTTTGTCCCTGTAAAATGACTATATTTTCCTAGACAAGATAGTAACATACTTTGGAATTTAAGTCATTTGGTGAATAAACAGAGTTTATTAAAATTGTATATACTCAAGTTTTTAATTATCAAGGTATTTACTGTTAGGCAAGAGGTATACCTCAAATTGTAGAGTACTTTCCTAGCAAGCCGAAAGCCCTGGGTTTAATATGACCAACGCAACAAAAAAAATTGTGAAGACCCTATTTCAATGTCATATATTGTCACAATCACCCTCATATATATATATATATATATATATGGAACAAATTTTGTTACACATATAGGGCCTAATTCTCCCCTTAAGGATATGATGGATGTTTTCAATATTTCCAAAATCGGAATTAAATTATAAGGTGCTGAAATACTTTATTCAATTATTGAAGCTTTTATGACCAAGCATTCAAATCAACTATGCAGAAAGTTTTAGTTTTTAAATCTATTTGGTTGTATTATATTGGTAACAATGTCAGTTTCTGTGGTGATGCCTTCCACTACAACTAATAGAGTTTTTAAAAAATAAATTTCCATCTGCAAGTGAACTTAAACTTAGCCACAAGCTAAATGCTTACAATTTTACATATTTCAGATTTTGCTTAGAAATAATGCGGGGCTGGGAGTTTGGCCTAGTAGTAGAGTGTCTAGCTAGCATGCACGAAGACCTGGGTTTAATTCTGTGGTACCACATACATAGAAAAAGCCAAAAATGGTGCTGTAGCTCAAGTGGTAGCTTGAGAAAGCTCAAGGACAGTGCCCAGGCCCTGAGTTCAAGGCCCAGGACTGCAAAAAAAAAAAAAAAAAAAAAAAAAGAGAGAGAGAGAAAGAAAGAAAGAAAGAAAAAAACAAATAATGCCAGTGTAATGTTGATTTCAAAAAAGGAACAGAAATATTTCCTTGTTGTGATAAGAATGGACTGATTATCGGGTGACTGACACACCTACACCTACCACACAGATGATGAGTGGCTGTGAGTCAGGTTTCTGTAACACAGGAAGAAAAGCTGCATTCTAGCGTCTACTCACTGGTGTGACAGTCACACACTTCCTTTCTCCCTTTGCCCAGAGCACAAAGGCCAATGGCCTCAACAGCGCAACAAATACAGTCTTTTGATATCTACTCTCCTTTCTTGGATTGCTCTTTCCTACACTCGCAAAAGGAACTGCTTTCCTTTGCCTCTCAGCCCGTCGCCCCCATCCTTCCTATGACGTGCTTCTCATCACTTCAGCTCACCAGGTGGTTATTATCAATAGAAAAAGATTATGTATAGCTAAATTCTTTGTGTGTGAGTGCACTGTGCAACTTTCTGAATTACTGCAGTGAAGTCATGACTCATGGTTAATGAAGTCATCTTCCTCAATAGTTTCTAAGGTCCTTTAGTGGACTTAGGGTGATATGGTTCAAGGGAAGGCTCAGTTTCAAGAGTCCAGCAAACCCATCCCACTGATCCTGAGAGCTCAGGAGAGCTCAGCAAGAATGAACAAATATGTGAACTGTGACAGGGTGTGGGATGATTCAAAGGAAGCCACAGTTATAAGTGTGCGGGTGCAAACTCTAAAAAAAGCAACACCCTCAAGTAAAAGGTCACCTTCAGGAACAATTCAGGATATGAAACAATGTCATTATTTTTGAAGGATGGTAATTAGCAGGTAACTTTTAAGACTATGAGAGAAACAGCTCGGGAAAGGAGGAAGATGAAAGAGCTAGTAGATCTTTTCAAAACTTGAAGAAGGAATTTAGGTGAAAAATCTCTGAATTGTTCCAAGCACCAAAAAGTTCCACTAAAATGGAACTTTACCAGGAGCCCATATTTAAAGAGATCAGGCAGGGACACTCTTTTCTTGCCAACTTTAAAGTAAATATTATTAGAACTAACTTTCTTTCTTTCTTTTTTTTTTTCTTTCTTTCTTTCTTCCTGGACTTGAGCTCAGGGCCTGAGCACTGTCCTTGGACTTTCTCAAGGCTAGAGCTCTACCACTTGAGCCTCAGCACCACTTCTGGCTTTTTTCTATGTATGTGGTACCGAGGAATCGAACCTGGGTCTTCATGCATGCTAGGCAAGCACTTTAACCACTAGGCCAAACTCCCGGCCCCCTTTCTTTCTTTCTTTCTTTCTTTCTTTCTTTCTTTCTTTCTTTCTTTCTTTCTTTCTTTCTTTCTTTCTTTTCAGTATTGCTTGCTGGGCTTTCTTGCTTTGCTGGTGCTCTACCATTTGAACACAAGTCAAGCTCACTTTCTTTTTTAGAGGAAGAAAGTAATTCTAAATCTGAGTGTCCTCCTACCTTCAGGTATTTGTTTTGAATGGCTGCTTTATTGAGTCCTCGCCATTGGTCATCTTTGGCACTCGTTTCCTTCAAGTCCACAAAGTAACCTGTGACTGGAGTCCGCCCAGAGTAGACGGGAGGTTTCCACTGGAGAACCAAGGAGTTCTTCCTGACTTCACTGTATTTAAGACTATGTGGTGGTCCTGAGGGAGAGATGATGAGAGAAACAGAAAGACAGAGAAATACAGAGACAGAAAGAGAGACAAGCACAGACAGAGGCGGAAACAGAAACAGAGAAGAGAGATGTGAGACATCTACTAACTGAAATTTATGATGTAGACAAGAACAAATTTATAGCCATGTTTAAGAATCTTAACATCTAAATCTTTTGCTGGAGCCTAAAAAGAAAACCTAGCTTCTCATGAAAATAAGTATGCTGGGGTTGTTTCTCATCCAGTTTTCACACCTGCTGTGCGGGGGAGGAGAGGGCAGTTGTGCAAAGGCATACCAAGGTCCTTCTTGGAACTGGTTTAAAAATCCACTCAGACCATTCTCAGGCCTGTGTTTATGACCTTCCCTCAGCTGCTTAAAAATTTTTTTGAGTGAATAACCATGCCCAATAGTTTGAAGACAATGCCTCTATTTGTTGGCATATAAATATAGATAGCAAGAATACAATTGATGGAATCATTCTTTCAAAGGAAAAAGAAGTAACTTTCACTTAGAAGGGACTCTTCTTCCCTAAAGGCCACATTCCCAGAATGGGTAAAAATGAATGAAAGCTTAGAATTTATGAAGAACTTTTGCCAAAATTATACATATCTATATCTATATCTATCTAGATATCTAGATAGATAGATAGATAGATAGATAGATAGATAGATAGATAGATAGATCGATCGATCATGGGCCCCCAATTTGTGCTAAATGCTTTATATTCACTTCACAATCATCCCTAGGAAAATTAATAAGAAGCTCTCAGGAGCCAAGTATCTTGATAATTCTCTGAAGGGAGAATATCTGGATGGGCCTTGTATATATTCTCAGGTTTTAGGAGTGCCTCAACTACTATGTGACCACCTGCATCTTTGTGGGACTATTAGCTGTTATTCAAGTGGGGTTATCTTTTTTCCCCTCTTTCCCCTGATTATTAACTAAGCAATAAAAATGACTCACAGTTGCCTAAGGCAACTACAAACACAGACTTGACCATGCTGCATTTAAAAATTTTGCAACTGATAGTTCAATATTTGTTTCACCATTAACCTTGACAAATATGCGTCATTCTCCTCTTGTGATTTCTTGAATATAATTACCAAATACCTGGCCCTGGCATGGAATGTTCTGTTTGCCCAATGAACATGATCTTATGTCCTTAAAACTCAGTGAGGCAACTAAGTAGACAGCATTGGTCCTATTTACAGAGGAGGAACTTGATTCTGTGTTATCTTGTCCCTTTGTACTGGCAAAGAAGACGTCGTGTACAGTCCTAGTTTTGTTACTTCTACCTGTGAGACATTCCATGTGTCATTTAAGCTGAGTTCAATTTCTTTATCTGCACAATGCAATAGGGTGATCTCTCTTAACACAAGGTTGACCCAGATCTACTCAGTAAGTCAAGGATGAGTCTGAGAGGTTGGGTGGTCATTCATTTCTTCTCTTGGATATTCACTTTTGCAACTTATTTTTGGTAACATCACTTCTATTACAACACTTTCTAACAAATCTGCTCAGAAAGTCTTTAGTCACTGTTATTTAACTTTATTCAGGAATTACAAAAATTGGAAAGCACTATTTTGTGCAAATGATAGGAAGAATGTAAGAGACATCCACTGCTTCCTTCATATTTATTGAAGTTGAATAAGCTCTTGAATCCTCAATTCTCTTGTTATTTATTTATTTGTGGTGGTACTGATGTTTGAATCTTGCACTAGTCTAGCAAGTACAAGGTTGCTTGTACTATCACTTGATCCACACCTACCTCACGCATGTTTTATTCACAAAGAAGCAATGCAAGTCAGTGTTCCCAGAGTGATGTTAACTTAGTGGTTTTTCAAGTGTGTAGTTTCAAGTAGGGAAGGAGCACCATGGGGGTCAAGACTGCTATCCACCCAGGATTTTGTAGAATGGCCTGGGAAACTCATGTGGTCTATGATGGCGCTATGGCAGTTGTTAGATACGCTAAATATAAAACCAGGAGGAAGAACTCAGTCATCCTGTAACACAGAAAGCAGTTGGGTCTCAGAGTCAACCCCATCAGAAGCAAAATAAAATAATTCTCTATACACAGTGAAAATGTTGGTTTGACGCTTAACTGCTGCATTCAAAATTGACATTTGTTCAGTTTTACAGCTCTGAAAGAAGTGCTAAACCTAGGTAAGATTTCTTTTTTTTTTTTTTCGCTTATTTTTTATTTTCTTCTCTGTCTCCTTAACAACTTCCACGACAACTTTAAATCAGAAAGCAAAGAGAAGGAGAGAGAGAGAGAGAGACTAGAGTAGTAATATGATAAAAAGAGGGAGAAGAATGAAAGGCCACACTTTCCTAAGCTGTTATGATAAATCCATAATATAATGAAAAGCTGGAAAGAGGGCAGAAGACAGAGGACAGATACCAGGGACCAGTCACAGGCTGAGAGAGATTTGATCAAAGACTTCAGGGCAATGGAAGAATGAATAACCACGGCCTATGTTAAGGCATTTTTGAGAAATTTTGCAGTGGTACACAAATTGGATGCCCTTTAATAGGCTTTAAGCAGCAAAATCAATGATTGAAAGTCCCTTTAAAGATTCATTTGGCACTCAAATTGTGTGTTTTGATCAATCCTCTAACAGAATCTGAGCAAAGGAGGCTCTGGGAATTATTTGGAATATAACATAAAGCATTAATTGTTAGTTTTATATTGTGATGTATTATTTTGTATTATCATAAAAATATTTTAGGTAAGCATGATGGACTAAAAGAATTCTTTTGTCTTCAATGTTATCTATTTTCAGATGAGTTACATTGTAAGTTCTGCTAGAAGAAACGCCAAGCACAATATTGAGACATGGTTTCCACGGTTTACCTGGAACAGCAATGGTCCACTCTTCACACTTGAAGCACTCACTGACGGCAGAGGGTGCCCCCAAGCCTGCAATGTTCATGGCCGCCACTTGGAACTGATATACCATGTTCTCCTTCAATTCGCTAATCTGTAACATTTACACCACCACAGGTAATGAATTGTCAGGACAATGCTTGTTAGTTGTTTAACATTCTATTGACTCCCTGTGTCAGACATACCTTGTTTCACTCTCACAGTTTTACATTTTATATATTTATCTCTTGGTTAGCTATAGCGAAGCTGGTGAAGCCATGACTCACAGCCCAAAGAACATGGCAAAAGTATTGGAACGTCAGTTTGTGAATAAGCTACATCATACGGCAAAGGACAAAGAATAGTACAGATATAATTAGGGTTCTAATTAGTTGCTTGGGAGTTGATCAAAAGGAAGAGTTAAGGAAATGCCTCAGTGGTACAGTACTTATCTAGCATGCATGAGGCCTAGTTCAATCCTGAATGAATTTAACTTAATCAATGAACTTGTGGAATGGGACTTGGGCCCCTCCTGAAGAGAAATACTGTCCTGGTGGTCTTGAAGAACAAAATGTCATGTTGTTAACTCTCCAGTCTTTTGCATTTGAAGAACAGCTGCCCAAAGTTGAACACTTCAGGCCTACAGCTGCAAAGGACTGAATTCTGCCAGTAACCTGTGGGTGCTTGGAAGAGGAGCTTCAAGCAATGAATGAGAATGCAGCCAGTGATAAAATCTGTGTCAGATCCCAGCCAAATGACCTAGCTAAATCATTCCTAGCCTCCTTTATCCTGGACACTGTGACTAGAAGAAATTGTTTGAAACAACTCTAGTTTAAATAACTAGAGTTAAGCCACAAAACTTGTAGTAAATTTTTTAATGTATTGGTGAATAACTAGTATGTGTATAAATAAAGAATGGATTATCATATTGAAATTCTTACAATGTTTCTGCTCTCCATTGTATGACCTATTTTCTATATTTCCAAGTGATGGTTGGATTGTTGTGAGGCTACATGATTTTTTTTTAAAGGAAAGTGAATTAAGAAAAAAATAATGGATGTGTTTAACAGAAAAAAAACACAAAAGAAAAGAGAATTTGTAAGATGCAAAATGGGAAAGAGAGAATGGCCAGTAGGCATGAAAAAGACATGGAGAAAGTCAATCAAATGTTTGACTATTCAAGTGTGGAGAAATTAAGAGAAAGAAAATTGATAGTGACAGTATTTTAGAAAATAAAAGAATTTTCTAAAGAGATCTTAAAATACTCAAAACAAAAAATTAAAAACTGTTTTCCTCCTACAAAATTTCTCGGCAAATGCATTTTTCAAAATATGAATATTTAGGCAGATAACATTTTAACGGCAACCTACCAAAGACAAAGTAGGCATATTAAAAGCTGTCTAAAAAATGGAGAATTACCCCAAAATGAGCAAGCAGACTGAGTTTATATGTTAGTGAAATGAGCCAGAAGATAATTCAATTGTATATTTAATGATAAAATAACTACCATTGTGGAAAGTTTTACCCAGAAAAAGTGTTTTGTGGAGAGCAAATGACAATAAAGATATTTTCGGATAAGCAAAAATGAATAATTTTGTCTGAATATCCTCATTAAAGGAAATTATACACTATGTATTTAGAGCAAAAGAAAAAAGAACAGTTTTAGCCGGGAGTTTGGCCTAGTGGTTAAAGTGTTTGCCTAGCATGCATGAAGACCCGGGTTCAATTCCTTGGTACCACATGCAAAGAAAAAAGCCGGAAGTGGTGCTGAGGCTCAAGTGGTAGAGCTCTAGCCTTGAGAAAGTCCAAGGACAGTGCTCAGGCCCTGAGCTCAAGCCCTGGACTGGCAAAAAAAAAAAAAAGAACAATTTTAGATGAAAGGCCAAAAGTGATGAAATGAAAGTAAATAATATGGAAACTATTTAGATAAATCTAAACAAATATCACTACAAGATAGCAGTTACAATGTTAAACAGGATATAAGACATACAGATATGAGAGGATAAAAGTTGGATAGAGTGTAAATAAAGTATTCTAAGGCCTTTATATTTTTGAGACAAGGAAAACAATCAGAAGAACCTCAGGTTTTAAATCTTTTCAGCTACTGAGACGACCAAACCAACCCACCTAGAAGCTGTACCCTCTAAGGTAGTATGAGTGGAAATGGAATGATTTTTTAAAATTCTTCAGTAATATTCAAAAAAGAACAAAAGGCAAAACATCTAATAGAAAAATATAAAGGACAAAATAAAATGATTGGTTTTTAAAAAAAAAAAATCTGCAAAAATTATGGGGCAGGGAGTGTGGCCTAGTGGTAAAGGGCTTACTTTGCATGCATGAAGCCCTAGGTTTGATTCCTCAGTATCACACACACAGAAAAAGCTGGAAGTGGTGCTGTGGCTTAAGTGGTAGAGCTCTAGTCTTGAGAAAATCCAAGGACAATGCTCAGGTTCTGAGTTCAAGTCCCAGGACTGGCAAAATAAAAAATCTGCAAAAAAAACTTGCCGAGTGCCAATGGCTCATGCCTGTAATCCTAGATCTGATTATTGTGGTTTGAAGCCAGCCCAGGCAGGACAGTCTATGAGACTCTTACCTCCAACTAATCACTGAAAAAGCCAGAAATGATTCTGTGCTGTGGATCAAGTGGTTAAAAAAATAAAAGTGCAGGCCTTGAGCAAAAGAAGCTCAGGGACTGTGCCCAGGCCCAGAGTTCAAACCCCAGACCCACCATGAAAAAAAAAAGAATAAAGAAAACTACACAAAAATGTTAAATATTCCTAAATGATAAAGACTGTCAGGTAGGCTAACTTTTAACTCTGTCATATTTTAACGAGACACATAAAAAGCATAAGGGTGCACGAAGATAAAAAATTAAAAGATGAAAATGTACCTTCTATCTGGTGAATATAATGTAACCCTTCTATTAATTACAATAAAAAGATAAATAAAAGAAGAAAATTAAAAGATGAACATACCACGTGACAAAAACAAATAAATACAAAACCAGTACATCCATACCAATACCAGAAAACATAGACATCAAGGCAAAATGTAATAAACGTATTGCTAACAATAAAAAGTCACTTGGTATGGACCTAATAATGTTGATGTCAAACTATATGTAACAACATTCTAAATTAGTGAGTTTTATAGTAACTGAGTTATATCTCAACAAAAGGATATTCTATAGGAAAAATTAATATGGTCACCATAAAGAAAAGAATAAGCCAGGCATTACAAGGGGGATTCACACAGGTTACACAAGTTACAAAAGAACCATATTTATAGCATATAAAGGAATTTGCCAGTCAGTAAGAAAGCTGAGGGCTAGCCTTGAATAAAATAGCTCAGAGATAGGGAGTGCCCAGGCCCTAAATTCAAGCCCCAGGACTGGCACAACACACACACACACACACACACACACACACACACCACGCGCTCACCCACATGCACGCATGCATGCACACACACACACACACACACACACACACAGAGGAAGAAAGAAAGAAAGAAAGAAAGAAAGAAAGAAAGAAAGAAAGAAAGAAAGAAAAAAGAAAGAAAGAAAGTGAAGAAGGAAAATGGGGGAAGGAGGGAAACCCTCTTGAATTGGCATATTAGGAGGGTATCAGACAAAGCATTGTGGTATATACCTCTTTTCCTATACAGGGAAAGAAGTAGCAGGAAAATAATGAGTAGTAATATTCTAACTCAAAAAAAAGAGTAAAGAATGATACAAAAATGGACAAAATGCGTAGGAAAAGATGTCCAAATTCATTTAACATTCAAAGTGTCAAAACTGGGGTTGTGTGACTACGCCACATGTTAAGAGGAATGAGAATTCTGCCCCCTTCAGGAAACAGTATAGAATTGTCTAGTAGAATAGAAAATAAACCCTATGACTCAGCACTCATACTTTAGTAAATGCCTGTAACAGTAGACATCTACAAAAGTGATAAGAGCTACACAGTTTGATATAGGTTAAAAATGTCCATACAGCAACCAGTAACAGAATAGATGTGGTCATATAATGGAATACCATAGAGTAGTGAAAAAGAATGAGGTATAGTTACATACATCAGTGTGAGAAGATCTTAAAAATATTCATTTTGTGTGATGCACTTCCAGTTTTTGCATGGTATTTCAAAGTTTTCAAATGTTCAGTTCAAAGATGGAGGCACTGAGATGGGGAAAGCACAATTCTCTGGATTTTCCCTGCTGTAAATGGAGTTCTGTAAGTGTTGGGAGATAGTAACTTGAGCCTAGTTAATGTTGCTGTAAAGAAAGCCCCTTAGCCATGCTAACAGGGAGACCCATCAGGTACTCTGAGGTGGACGAAGCAGTGGCAGCTAAGTAGAAGAATACCTCCTTTATGGCCATAAGAAATAGTGGTTCATTTTATTTTGTTTTCTAAGATAGGATCTCTCTACATAGCTCAGGCTAGCCTTGAACTTGCTCTACTTGCCACTACTATAGAGTACACATCACAGCTGGAGCCAACTCAGGCTATGAAATCTATGTACTTTTATCCACGGTACTGGACACTGAAAATTAAAAATTCAGAATATGTTTCTATATAATACAGAAGCACTATGTATTCAAATAATATATTTTAATATCATATAGTAATGATTATTCTAATGTCCAGTTATAATTATTTTAATGTGCAAGTTAAACATTCAGAGTCCTTGTGAAGTTCATACTGTTGAAGTTAGTGACATTGGTTAGATATTTTTCAAGTTTTGAGGAAAAAGTTAAGAAATGGTAGTCAAATGCGTCCACTTTCACATATATTCAGTTTAGTCACTTCCACTTTCATATATATGCTTGTGTTGTATGTGTGTAAAAAAAGGTGTGTATATGAAAAGTGTGTATGTGAAAATGGAACGAGATACTTAAGGGAATGAGTGGGGCTGGGAGAGATGGGAGAGGATAATAATAGTGATGATACTGATTAAGATTCATTGTACACACAAACTGGCCTGTTGAATTATAATCCCTGTACAACTACTAAGGATACATTTTTAAATTGTAATGTATAGAGGGGTTACAGTTATATTCACCAGATAGTTGCATAACTTCTCACACATTGATACTCCTTTACATGTTTTTGTCCCCATTTCCCTTCCCTCACCCCCTCCCAATCATCTTGTTTCCCCCCTGCCCTTTCCTATTTCAAAAGTGTATATCCAATATGCCAGG
This sequence comes from Megascapheus bottae, assembly GCF_031878675.1. NCBI lineage: Eukaryota > Metazoa > Chordata > Mammalia > Rodentia > Geomyidae > Megascapheus > Megascapheus bottae. The sequence continues at coordinate 39,860,151 of NC_143527.1, forward strand.
TAATAAAGGCAGATATAGTAACAATATGAGATTAACCAAAGGGCAACAAAAGAAAAGAGAAATAACATAGTACACTAAGAACAACAATCACACAGGACAAAGCTCTTGTTTCCATATCCTGGAGAAGTATTTTTTTAAATAAAAGGGCAAAGAGAAAGAACAAAAATAAAGCTTTCAGCTAGGTACTGGTGGTTCATGCCTATAATCCTAGCTGCTCAGTAGGTTGAGATCTAAGGATCATGGTTCAAAGCCAGCCTGGGCAGAAAAGTCCCCAGGAGACTCTTCTCTCCAATTAATCACTCAAAAACTGGAGATGACACAGTGTCTCAAGTAGTAGAGCATTAGCTTTGAGCTAAAGAGCTGAAGGTCAGCACCCAGGCCTTGAGTGGCCCCAAGATAAAAAAGAATAGTCAATTTTCACAATAAGTATGTATTTTATAATGTTTTCTATGATATATTTATATATGTGAATCAGAAAATATAAGTCCTGCCTGATTAGCAAAACCAGGTTACCAAAGTATATTATTCACCAAGTCATGACAATACAGACAAAGCAAACAAAGACATATGCCCTTCATAAGGTGCTGACACTGTGCGTAATGTATCACAGGACATGCCACACTGCAGAATCCCTTGCTTACCTTGTATGCTGCATCACTGACGGCCTTGATGTTGGCTTCTCTCCATTTTCCTGGTACCCCGTCAGTTACCTCACGGTAGTTCACATAATAGCCAGTGATTTCTGCCCCACCAGTCTTAACCGGTTGCTTCCATCCAAGAACCATTGAGTCACGGAAACTTTCAAGGCAAGCGATGTCATAAGGTGGAGATGGTGCCGCTGTTGCAATAGGAATAGCTCATGAGTAAAGGAGAAATACGTTTGCCATTCTGTGCCCATTGAACTTGCTTCATTGATGTCCTGTTTGAGGGAGCTAGATTTTTTAGTATAAAAGAGCAGTGACTTGGTGTATGGATGTGGTAAAAAATATACTGCAATTATTATCACAGAGATTTTTTTTAAATCCTGCCTTAGCAAATAATTGGTATAATATTCTGAAAAGATATTCTTCCCATAAGAAAAACTATTTTTTAAAAATCATCCCTAGGGATTGAACTTGCCAGACAAGCACTACCATTTGAGTTATGCCTCTAGTTCTGTTATACTTTATTTCATTTTTCAGATAAGGTCTCATGGTTTTCAAAGGATGGCCTCAAATGATGATCCTCATATCTCTTCCTTCTGTAGGCCATGCTCCTGGCCTCAGTACTTGGCATTTTTACAATTTTTTTCTCATTTTTTGATAGAGTCTCACTAACTTTTGCTTATCTGATTTTAAACCACTTACTGAGTTGCTAGTACATATCTATTAAAATATTTTTAAACAAGGCACAATCTGTTGCATGACTTTAACTTGATATATCCTTTATGTGATGCTATTTTTACCGTGATGTTGGGAATGAAAATACTCTGCAGCTGTCATTGTGTTTATTAGTGCCTAGCAAAAAGTTATTTGGAGAGTTTTTCAAAAGTTCTCCATGCTGTGGTTATGCTGATGAACTTTTCATTCAGCTGCTGCAATTCTGGTTTTCCATGATGAAAGAAAAGGTGAAAATATATGACAGGAAAGAAAGAAAGAAGGAAGGGAGGAAGAAAGGAAGGGAGGAAGGAAAAATGAGATTATGGAAAGAAATTCATCTAGATATTTAATCACATCAAAAATAAATTTCTAAGTATTTGTTGGATTATAGGCTGTAGGAAATTAGCTCATTCTTATTTTAAAGAACTCTGTAGATTTTCATAGTTGTTCATTTTAATTTTACTTCAAAGTGAAAGGAAAAGAGGATGGACTAAATAAAACACACGTGTACAGCACATTTCTCTCTCTGACTTCTAAGATGCCAACTTTGTCTATAATGCTGTTTACTCCCCATGAGTATCCTCCTGTACCTGGAAGAACTCCTTTCCCTGAATTCCTCAGAGCACATTCTGTTCTACTTTTTATTTTGTCAGTCCTAGGTCTTGAACTCAGGGCCTGAGCACTGTCCTTGGGTTTTCCTCAAGGCTAGAACTCTACCACTTGAGCCACAGTACCACTTCTGGCTTTTCTATGTATATGGTACTGCAGAATTGAATCCAGGTCTTCATGCATGCTAGGCAAGCACTCTACCACTAGGCCAAACTCCTGGCCCCAAAACATTGGCTTTTTCTTTTTTTGTGGTCACTTATGGGAATTGAACTCACAGCACGGGCACTGTGCCTGAGGTCTTTCACGCAAGGCTAAGCATTTTGCCACTTTGAACCACTGTTCTACTTTTAATCTGTTTCTTTCATCTTGCTTTCTACTATAGTTAGTTGTAGTTCAGGGGAAAAAACATAGATCTTGGAGTCAGAATGATCTTGGTGTCAATTCTTCTTTTGGCTCTTAAATTTTTTTATTGCTCTTATAAAGATGATAAACAGAGAGCTTACCGTTTCATAAGTCAGGTAATGAGTACTTTTCTTTTTGGACAATGTCATACCTTCCTTTGTTCTCTCCAAGTTCATTCTTATTTTTAAAAAAATTCCCCAAATGTTGAAATATCTCAGAGATATAAAAGGTATCTCTTAAAAGATTTAAAATCCATAACATTTGTTTCTATCTTCCCTGCTCACCTATCACCATTCTTTATATTTAAAAAAAAAAAAAAAAAGCTTACAGAGAGTGGTGGTTCACCCTTGTAAGCCTGGCTACTCCAGAAGGCTGAGATCTAAGGATCTTGGTTTGAGGCCAGCTTGTGTGGGAAAGCCTGTAAGATTCTTTTCTCCAATAAACTACCAAAAAGTTGGAAGTGGAGCTGAGGCTCCAGTGGAAGAGTGCTAATCTTGGACAAATAATCAATCAATAAATACTCAGGGATGGTGCCTTGTCCCTGAGTCCAAGTCCACAGGTAGTACAAAAAAAAATCATAGAAAAACCAAAAACCTCCACCTATTCCATTTCTATTTGATACCGTCATGACTGCAAATTGTCATCAGGTGGCTATCCTGTTTTATCCTGAGTTGAAGGCATAAAAGTTCAAAAACAAAAAAATACAAGAGGAGGTTACAGAAGTTGAAGATGTGGTAGAGATAGGAAATGGACAAAAGGTACTTAAATCTTATCAGCATTTTTACTTCATAGGAAAAAGTTTGTCCCTGAATGTGTAAGCTATCAATTTCCATCATCCTAATCAGATAAATACTCTTATATAAATCACTTCTGAGAATGTGGACCCCATAGCTCAGGATACTGCTCTTTGTTACCATTCTCCGCTAACCTTGTCTGGGCAATTCAGAGGTGGTGATTTGAATGATTGTGATTGATTAGCTGAAAATCTGATGATTGGCAGTCAAGTTCAGTAACTAATCTGTGCAGTGTTGTCCCTTGATGACATACTTTTCCTCTACGTGCATAGAACATGAGCATTTCAAAAAGTCTCAATGGAGGCTATGGTATCAAGTTCTCCTGCTTCATGCCTAAGTCTTTTAGCCAAATAAATGAATGATGTCTCTTTCTTACCAATCAAAGAAGCCTCTAGAATCCAATTTCTCTGAGCATTTTATCATCCTCAAGCCCAAGAAACAACTGCATAAAGCCCAACAGGTATACAATGAATTTTACAATGACTTTTAGACAGAAGTATTTTGACCAACTGGCTGAAAACATAAAATTCAGAATTAGCATTGATGAAAGCACACAGATGAGGAATGTGATCCAGACAATGAGAGATGAAGACATGATGGAGACAGATGGAATAGCTTAATGTTTTTAATTCTCACCTACTAGGTCCTTCTTCTTTTTCGGGGACTCAGACTTACTTTGCCCCTTAGGAGCTGCCTCTTGTGGTGGTGGGGTGAGCTCTTCCTGTACTGTTTCACTTACTTTATTCACTTCTGGGTGGCCCGGACTGGAAGGCCTACTGGGTGGAGGTTTATTAGGTTTGCTACTGAGCAAAGCATCTTTCTGCAAAGTTGGCATAGAGGCTCCATGCACACCCCCCCTGGAGTCTGTTAGTCGACCAGGAACATCAGTCAGTTGAGAGCACACATCTGGAGACACTCCTCCTCCCCCTACAATCACCAGACAACAGAAATGCCATGAGCCCTGACACCACATACATTGCTCTTAGGCAACAGAACAAACAGAAACATATTAGGACTTCAGAAAACCAATCTTGGCCTCACAGAAATCACATGGATTTACAAGAATAAAAAGCATACATTTCACATAATTTACACAAAGAAACATTTCAACATCGCAATATTCAGGGGGAGGGGAGGAATTAAAAAAACAACACCAAAAGACAGCCTGAGAGCCATTTCTATTTTTAGAATCCAAAGTGTTTTTAGTTTACGTAAGAAAATGTAAATCTCAGATATTGCTTGAGAGATATAAGGTCCACTATTTAGTAGATTAGAACAAAGTACTATAAAGTACACAGAGACATAATATGAAAGATTATGATATAACAGAATTACATCCAAGACAACAGAAATGATCTGTATCTCCCAACCTCTAAGAAACATGTCACTGTTGTCCTTATTGGAAATAAGACTAGAAAGTAATAAGGGGTGCTAGCTGAAGACAATCAACACTAAACAATCTTTTTTTTTCTGGTCATACTGAAACTCAAAGTTGGGCTTTGATGCATCCTTAGTATGTATCCTACCACTGAGTTACACACTTAGCCCAAGAGTTCATGTTAGCATATCACAGATTTCATTTTTGTTCCTCTGAACTATCTAGATGTCTTCTCTACTTTATCTGAGATTGGGAGGTACATTGAATGCATACATATAATTACTTTATTACTGTCTTTATTCTGTTGGTTATTTTGCAAGCAGAGATGACATGTGATTAAGTGGCCACACATGCCCTTACATAGACTTCAAAGGCCTCTTTGAGAAGTAAGTTAGTCTGCTGTTAGGGAAAAGAAGCCAAGCTCTGTCATAGATGAAGTTATTTTAGGTAAAGAATGGTTGGAGTATGAATGGTATACCATGTCATAAAATTGGAATGGCCCTCAGCAGTCCCAGGATGGGCATGGAATTAGGAGGGGTGGAGTTCATACAGTGAGGAGTATCTGAAGAAACTTGAGGAAAAGCTACAGGTGTAAAGAGGCTAGATAAATGATGAAGACCTGCAAAATGACAGCTACAGAAGGTTAGATGCCATCTAAAGTCAGAGATGATGATCGTGTCAGCATGGAATCACAGAGCCCTATGAGAAGCTATAAATCACTTCTGAAGACCATGTGAACTTATGTTTTTTCCATTATTTCCTCCCCAGAAAATTATTTGCACAAGAAACTTACCAATAGCAGCTTTGACTTCAATAGCTTCTGAGTCCTGGGAATAGTCACTAAGTCCAGCTGCATTAACTGCTCTGACCCGAAAAATATAATTCTGACCAGTAGCCAGTCCATGACAAGTAAATCTACAAAGGAAAGAACTGGTCAAAAGGCTTTCTAAGAGAAAAGTTAGGGGAGATAATTGCTTCCTGAGTGATTGGATTTAGGAAAAAGTTCATTTTCCACAAGGGAGTAGATATATACATTTAGGTAACATACCATTTAGGCAAAAAGGCAATTGAAGTAAATGTTTTGTTTTGTTTGCCAGCCGTTGGGCTTGAACTGAGGGCCTGGGCACTGTTCTTGATAGTTCTCAAGGCTAGCGCTCTACCACCTAAGCCACAACACCACTTCTGGCTTTTTCTCTGCATGTGGTACAGAGGAATCAAACTCAGGGCTTCGTGCAGGCTAAGCAAGCACTCTACCACTAAGCCACACTCATGGCCCAATCAAGGTAAATTTTTGTATGCCATCACTAGAACTTGAACTCAGAGCCTGGGTACTACCTCTTGGCATTTTTTTTCTTTTTGGAGCAGATCCTAGGCTTGGACTCAGGACTAGAACTCAGGGTCTGTCTCTGGGCTTTTTTTTTTTGGCAAGGATAGCACTCTATCACTTTTTTGGTAGTTTATTGGAGATAACAGTCTCAATGCCATACCTGCCTGTGCTGGTTTTGAACCATGAGTGTCTGCTTTGCCTCTTACCTTTTTGCTCAAGATTGGTGCTCTACCAGTTAGGCCACAGCTCCACTTTTAATTTCTTTTCCCTTTTCCTTTTCATTTCACGTTCCTTTCCTTTCCTTTCTTTTCTTTTTAAAGTTGTTAATTGGTGATAAGAGACTCACAATTCCTGCACTCCCCACCCTGGGCTGGCTGTAAACCTCAGTCTTCAGAGTTTAGCTTCCCCAGTAACTCAGATTATAGGTGTGAGCCACAGGCACCCAGCAGTCAAAACAATTTTTAAAAAACCACAGTCAGTATAAGAAGCATTCTGGTTTTTGCCTGATCACTGATGCAGTGGGGGTAATAAGAGCTAATTCTCATGTGTCCATAAAATATATAAAATATTGCCATGGGATCTGACCTATGAGACACCTAGTAAATAATAGGTGGCATTATTAGTACCATTAAGGGTCACTTCAGGTATATACTTATCACTGTAACTCACTGGCAGCTTGTTGTCACACAGATTGAATCACGGACTCCCTGTATGCCAGGGAAGATACATTACTTGAAAAATTGCACTAGAATCTGAAAATAAAGTGAAACAAGTTTTCTAGTATCAGATCTACAGATCCAGTTGTGGGATGTGGATCTTTACTCAGAACACAACTTCACTCTAACAGCTATTCTATCTATAAATAAATGTTTCGTGAATCACTGGAACATTTACATCCATGGTAAGAGATGAAGAAGTAACAGGTCTGCTCATGACTCTATAGCTATTAGCTTATCCAAACAATTAATAAAGGAAGCCATAACTTTCTGACTTCAGGATCAGCTTGTTTCAATGAGTGTTTACTGAGACCGTTAGTGTTGGAGACTGGACTGAGCTGTGTGGATATGGAGATAAATAAACAGCTGATGCCCTCCAGCAATTACTGCTTACTTATGGAAAGGGAGAAGCTGTATCTGTTGGCGAACCTTCTAAATAGCTTCAGAAAAATGCTGGGGTGAAGCATACAAACAGACATTTTATTGTAAGAAACTAATCTCTTCTCCTCTTAATCTTGTCTCTACTCTCTGATGTGCTGTGAAGAACCAGCTCATCCTATGAGAGTCAGTGGCCTTCAGAGGCCCGAGCTAGAGGCTGTTCAACAAAACCACAAGTCTGACAATTTCTTGGAGAACCCCCCCCCTCCTAGAATCACCCTAAATCAAAGGATAGGACAGACTGGTAACAAATTCACCAGCAGTTTGTAAAGCTGGTTGAGATAATAGTAAAAGAACAAAATAACCCTCCCCACATTGAAAGCAAATACAAACAAGTTGCAAAGGATGTCTTTGTTCTTGTTTGGGTGTTTTTTTGTTTTTCCTTTTTTGTGTTTTTTTTTTTTTCTGAGCCTTGAATTCAGGGCCTGGACTTGGTTCTTGAGCTAGTTTTTGCTCAAGTACTCTACTATTTGACCCATGGTTCTGCTTCCAGCTTTTTGGTGGTTAACTGAAGATAAAAGTCTCATGGACTTTCTTGTCCAGACTGGCTTCAAACCAAGATCCTCAGATCTCAGCTTCCTGAATAGCTAGGATTATAGGTGTGAGCCACCACCAACACCCAGCTGTCTGAACTGTTTTTTCTGTCCGCACAGCACTACATTTAATCATGTTCAGAATTTGCAATCTGCTTATTTGAAATACCGAAGTATTGGTGTTGAGATTATTCTTGTAGAGTTTGTTAGACCCTTGGAATCTAGTATTACATTATGTGTTAAAGATTAGAATTTATTAAACCCTTGGAATATAGTATCATATCATGTGTCAAAGCTGGGTGACCATGGCTTGTTCTTGTAACCCTAGCTACTCAAGAGGTTGAGATCTAAGGATCAAGGTTTGAAGCCAACCTGGACAGACAAACCTAAGAGACTCTCATATCCAATACACTAGCAAAGAGTTTGGTTAGAGGTATGGTTCAAATGATAGAGCACCAACTGTGAATGAAAAAAACTGAGTTAAAATGCAATGCCAAATTCAAGCCCCAGTATTGGCATAAAATTATACAAGTGAATGAATGAAAAGTCTAGAAAGGAAGGATAGAAAAGGAAGAACTAGATAAGTTAGAAAAATCTTATAAAATGAGCTCTAAGAACAGCGGGCACTATGTATTTCTAAACGTAGGAAGAAGTAGTAGAAAGGCGAAGAATGTTATAAAAGAGAAAGAACTTACAAAAGGGAAAGAACTTATAAAACGGGCTATTGGAAGAGCTGCAGTATATATTTCTAGAATTTCACCTCATAGTAAATCTTTTTCCCCCAAAATGTAGTACATTAGACACATTCAGTTTTAAATTCATGGGGATAATTTATATTTATTTAATTCTTATTTTTGGGTGGTGCTGAATGTAGGGCCTTGTCCTTGCTAGACCAGAATTATACCATTTGAGCCATGTCTCCAGGCTAGCATTTTTAATGATGATTTTGGAGATGGAGTCTCTTGGATTTTTCTGCTTGAGCTAGCTTTGAAACATAATCCTCCCTACCTCAGCTTCCTGAGTAGCTAGGATTACAGGTTTGAACCACTGGTGGCTGGCTTTTTAAATTTTTTTCAGTCTCTTTCCATTGGATGTCTGTGCTGCCCTTATGCACCCATGGTGGCTCAAGGTCACCTCACTCACTCACCGTGAACCTTTCACTGGGTTGTTGTTGCAGGGCTCCCACTTGCCAGAGCCAACCACACTGGACTCGATGTAGTACCCAACCAATTCTGTGACATCTTTGGACTCCTCCCAAGAAACGACTACGGAAGTATCAGTGTTTCGACTTGGGATGATTTTGCCAGGCGCCTTAGGAATATCTGAGTGGAAAAGAAGATGGTGATTAGACTCAGACAGGTTCAAGTGACTCATTTTCATCACATTTGCACAGGCATGCATAGGAATTTTACACAAAAAAATTACATAAAACATACTACAGATGAACTCATAACAGAAAAGTTTCACAATGTTATTTGGGGAACATAAATTAAATATACAAAGATGGGGCCGGGAGTTTGGCCTAGTGGTTAAAGTGTTTGCCTAGCATGCATGAAGACCCGGGTTCGATTCCTCGGTAACACATACATAGAAAAAAAAGCTGGAAGTGGTACTGAGGCTCAAGTGGTAGAGCTCTAGCCTTGAGAAAGTCCAAGGACAGTGCTCAAGCCCTGAGCTCAAGCCCAGGACTGGCAAAAAAATAAATACATAAATAAATAAATAAATATACAAAGACTTAGCAAGAAACTATGTTAGCCATTGAAATTTCTGGGCAAGTTTACTTTTCATAAGCAAAAATAATGAATTTTTATTTACTATATAGGATAGTATATAGGATTACCACAGAGCCATTAATTAAGTAGGTAAAATAAGAAGTATGCTACCATTTATACTTCTGATTATAAGTATATGTACATATACATATACACATATACTATACACATCTTTATAATATATAATTTGACTCCTGTCTTGGAATTTTATTTAAATTTTTTGATTTTTTAATTATTTAAAAAAGCACCTATTTTTTAAATACATATTTTGTAATTGTAGAGGTGATTATACAGAGGGGTCACAGTTATATGTGCCAGGTGTTGAGTACATTTCTTTTATGTCTCCTTTTCCCTTGCTCTCTCCTAGTTTTTCCCTCTTGTCCCTACCCACAAGATATAATTAATTTTCCACATAGTAAATACCACTGTTGTATTTGTTCGCCCTTTGATCCACCTTTACATATTTCTTAATTTAATTTTTTGTTTTTTTGTGGGGCTTGGACTCAGAACCTGGGCACTGCCCCCAAACCTCTTTGTGCTCAAGGCTAGCACTCTACCATCTGAGACACAGCACCACTTCTGACTTTTTCGTGGTTAATTGGAGACAAAGAGTCTCACGAGGACTTTTCTGTCCCAGCTGGCTTCAAACTGAGATCTTCAGATTTCAGCCTCCTGAGTAACTAGGATTACAGGTGTGAGCCACTGGCCCTTGACTATTCCACCTAAAAAGGTTGCTCTCCCTTACCCTCCCAAGAACAAATAAACTAACCAACAAAAATAACAACAACAACAAAAATATCATTTCCTTTTCCTAGAGTTCATTTCATAAAATACTATTCTATATGATCATATACACGTAACTATGGAGCCTTTGTGATCTACTCCTATGACTGTCCTCCTTTGGTCTCACTATGTGAATGTCTAGAGAGCTGTATAATTTACCGTGTCTTACTATATATTTTTTAAACCACTCAGTGGGTTTGGCTTGTAGATTTATAGGCATATTCTAATTGCAAGTTAGGGAAACCATGCAGCCTATGTTTCCTTGTATCTAGCTTACTTCACGTAATAAAAATTATCTTTAGTGATACAAAGGGGTTTCAAGTTATGCCAATCTGTGCTGGCAATACAGTTTAATCAGTGTCACCCATCCATCCCCTCAAGTCAAGTCATGTATGCACATTGAGTATTTTGAGTGCACAGTGTGCTTTTTTTTGTTTTTGTATTTAAAAAAAAGTATGTTCATAGCATACACTAGTTACACGGTGACATTTCCATGCCTGCATACCAACGGGCCGAAGTTTTTCCCGATGCAAAGAAAGTCCATAGCTCACACTTGGCGGGTTCACACTTACCAAGCTTGTCCCCTACCACGGTCACTTCCGTGGGCTCTGAGGGTTCACCGACTCCCGCGGAATTGGAACAGCGGACACGGAAGCGGTAGGACTTCCCCTCGGCCAGGTCGAACAGGGCAAAGCGAGGCGACTTCACTGGGAGCTCCGTGTTCACTCGCTGCCAGTTTTCTGTTCCCGCGTCACACTGCAACAAGAACAGCGACAGCCACTGAGAGCCACACTTGTGTCCTCTCAAGGATGGGCAGAGGACTGCCACCCGTTTGGGACTCGAGAAGGAGATGGGGAGGAAGTTGGGGTGCTCAAAACTCTCCAAGATCCTCTCCCACAAACAGGGTCTGTATGGTTTAATGCATGCCGCCCTGCAGGGTGCACAGACATTCTGGGGCCCATCTGTACAGTTCTGTCACTGCACGCAGGTCTCTGGATGGGTTCCCTGTCTCTGGTGTCTCAGCATCCTGATGATTTGTCAGTGTGGCCTAACACATGCCAGGCGTGAGCCTCCCCTGAGTAGAGGCTTCTGTGTTTCTCCATCTTTCTCTACTTTCCTCATCCAGATGGGCGGACTGATGGAGGGTGGGGGATATGGAAAATTTTAATCACAGAGTCACATTACAGACTTGAATGGAGAAATCAGTTGATGAAACCAGTGGGACTATTCAAAGGAAGCCCACACTGAGTTAGTGGGAGAAAATGCTTCCGAAGGGTTGTTAGTGTCTTTATACAGGAAAAGCCATAATTACTGTCAGTGAGGTAATTCAGAACTCCTTCCTGTGGAGCGCTTCAAAGAGAGGCGGTGGGGTGGAAGAGGATAAATGTGCCAGGGAGTGAACATGTATTCATCCCTCTATTACTGCCCTGTATTTTTTAACATGGTGGGGGTGGGAGGAGAAGGGGGGGTATAGGGTGCTACTTTACTTATATTTTATTTGAGGCTAATATTTAGAAGCAAAAGTGTAAATATTAAAATATTACTTTCACAAACTCAGAGCTTTCTGGGAAAAGGGACAAATTGAATGTGAGAGAAAGGATGCATTTTATTGTTTCTTTCTTTCTAAAAGTAAGCTGTAGGAAATGGCATGAGGCAACACTGAAGTCTTACCTTTTCCACGAAGTACATAATGCCTTCGTGGCCACGCTGGCCTGGAGGCTTCCAGCTTAGCACCACATAGCTCTGTGTGGCCTCAGTGACAGAGAGGTCTGTGGGCGGACCAGGAACAATTCCCTCTGGAAAACCACAAGGAAAACTGAGTTGTGTACATTCTGCTTAGTCTAGGACACCCAGTGAGCTACAAGATGCTTCTTTCCTCCTGGAGAAAGTTAGTTATGGCTCTAAATATAAAGGAGCACTTGTCTCTAATTTTCTTTCTAATGCATTGTTTAATTAATCATTCATTCATACAATCTGTCAGTAAATTATTCAAATGCCATTGAGCATACTTGCAGAGAACCAAGCACTAACCTTGGAAAACTATACTCTACTATTCAACTTCTAAGTATTTACCCCAGAGAAGTGAGAGCATGTAAGATCACACAAACACTTAAGAATACTCAGAGAAGCTGTTCATTATACAGTGAATGGCTGGGTGAATTAGAATGACTTGATATATGCATTAGCGTGGATAAATGTGTAGATAATTATGCTGAGTGAAAGGAACTACATAAATGGGTATAGTTCCATTTAGCTAACATCATGAACAATGCAAACGATGGCTGCAGAAAATGAATTGGTGATGATCTGGAAGTAGGGGAGAGATGAGTGGGTAGTAATTACAATGGGAGGTGAAAAAATTTTAGGGACAAGGACTATGTCCATTCTTTGGATCATAGCAATGGCTCCATAAATGCATACACACGTAAAAGGGGTCAGATCGCACATTATATTTTCAGTTAATTGTATGACACTTGCACATCAATAAAGTTTTAAAAATGAAATACAAAGTACTAGGTCCTGGAGGTGTAGCTCAGCATTACAGTATGTGCTTCACGTGCACAAGGCCCTGTCATCAGGCCTTAGCACCTCTGGCCTGTGTTTTCTGATAAGTTAAAGGTAATAGACAATAACATCCCCAGCTGCCTTAGCATGTGCTCTCCAAAGTATCAAAAATAATAAGCACTGTGCTCTCTACAAAATACCTAAACTATGGCAAAACATCAACAGCCATAATATTTACCTGTAGGTTCCTCTTCAGTGACAATAATTTGTCCAGTCCAAGGTGCTGAAGGGCGACCTGAACAGGAAAAAAAAATAGAAAAACCACAACATTCCTAAATGTGTTATTCACTGCTCTGTTGATAAACAGGCTAGATTAACCACAGATGGGTTTGTGACTTAGGTATTTCACTCATTATACACAATATGGAAGATAACCTATGTAACTTATATGCAGGGACAGGAGGGGAAAACTAGGCAAGAGTGAAGGAAGGGATGACATTGTCCAAAAATAAATAAATGTACTCAATACCTGACTTATGGCTATCGCTTAGTAATAACAATAATTTCTATTTGAAATTATATTTGAAAGAAAAAGAAAAGGAAAGAAATTCACCCCGAGCCATAAATTCAATTTGATCTAGAATGTACGAAGAATATGTAAATACCATTGTTCTCCAGGCTATTTGTTTTCATACTTCATTCTGCACATATTGCCTGGGACACAGATTAACAAGGCAAACTTTTCTGAATAGTTTTTTTTTTGTGCATGGATGACAAAGTCTTCTTTTTTTTATTGTAATTAGTAAAAGGGTTACATGATATTTGCCAGATAGAAGGTGCATTAATTCACATACATTGATACCCTTTCACATGTCTTGGTACCCATTTCCCTCCCCCCCCACACCCCCCTCCCGTCTTGGTTTTCCCCCCTTCCCTATCAAATTTCAAATATCCAAATACAAATAAATTCAATACATCTTTTCTGAATAGTTTTAAAGAATGAAATAAATGAAAATAAATCCCTTGAGAGGACAGATGGGCAAAACAAAACAAAAAAAGAACCAGCAATAACAATCAATCAATCAATCACCCATATATATTTGGGGAGGGGCAGGGAATTCTTCCATCTAGAACTTCTTGATCAAAAACAAATTTCTTGGGACTAGGAGTTTGACCTAGTGGTAAAGTGCTTGCCCAGCATGCACAAAGACCCAGCGTTGGATTTCTTGGTACCACATCATAGAAGTAGCTGGAAGTGGTGCTGTGGCTCAAATGGTATAGTGCTAGCCTTGAGAAAGCACAAGAACAGTGCTCAGGCTCTAAGTTCAAGCTCCAGGTCTGGCAAGAAAAAAATTTCTTGGATGTGAAGTCAAGGGGAGGAAGTGAAGACAAGTAGAAGGAGGAAGGGTGAGTGAATGCTGTCATAATATTTCATGTACATATGTGAAAATAGAACCAGGGTGGTAGGATTAGGGGATATGGAGGAAAACAATAAAAAAGTTTTGTTGATCAAGTTGCTTTGTACTCACAAACTGACATTTTAAATGGAAACCACTTTGTGCAACTACTTAAATGTAAATAAATAAATAAATGCTTTCTTGTTTTTGTCTCCCTCTCATGGTAGGGTCAGGGATAACCTTGCAATAAAGCCTGCAAGGGTTAATTATTATTTTAAATAGGTTTAAGAAGATCTTTTTAAAATATATTTTATTGTAATTAATAGAAGGGTTACATTATATTTGCCAGATAGAAGGTACATTACTTAACAATCATTGCTACCCTTTCTCATGTTTCTGTCCCATTTACCACCCCACCCCCTCTTATCACCTTGTTTTCCCCCCTTCCCCATACTATTTCAAATAAACAAATAAACGTATATACAACGTATCAGATAACAAGGTAAGGTACCATAATAATATGAGATAACTAAGGGCCAACAAAAGAGATGAGATAGTACATTAAGAACAACAGTCACACCTTATATGGCTCTTGTTTCTATATCTTGGAGGTCCTTTCATTTAGCCTCATCCTATATGGCCTTATGTATCTAGGTTTTGCTCTATTGTAAACCTCCAAGGTTTATACTAATTATGACAAATGAGGGAAACCATTGAGTCTATGTTCCTTTGAATCTGGCTTACTTCACTTAATATGATTTTTTTTCTAAGTCTTTCCATTTCTTTACAAATCGGGTGATGTCATGCTTTCTGATGGCAGCATATAAATATCACATCTTGTTGATCCACTCATCAACTGAGGGACATTTGGGTTGGTTCCATATCTTTGCTATGGTAAATAGTGCTGCAATGAACATTGTAGTGCCAGTGGATTTAGTATGTCCTTGTTTCTGGACAATTGGGAAAATGCCAAGTAGTGGATTGTTGCGTCATAGGGGAACTCTATGTGTAGTCTTTTGAGGAACCACCATGCTGCTTTCCATAGTGGTTGAACAAATTTACACTCCCACCAACAGTGTAGTAGTGAACCCTTCTGGCCACATCCCTGCCAACATCTGTTGTTATTAGATTTCTTGATCCTGGCCACTCTAACTGGAGTGAGGTGGAACCTTGTTGTTTTGATTTGCATTTCTTTTACAACCAGAGATGTTGAGCATTTCTTCATGTGTCTATGGGCCATTCTTATTTCTTCTTCAGAGAAGACTCTCTTAAGTCTTTGGCCCATCTTTTAATGGGATGGTTGCTTCTTTGGAGATTGGTTTTGGAGTGATTCAATTTTTTGAGCTGTTGATATATTTTAGATATGAGGCCTTTGTCTTGAACAGGATTTTTCTCATGACTAGCATTTAGCTTTGTCTAAGCTAGATAATAAGCTTGAAAAGACAACCATGTACTTTTCCCCTTCATTCATTTGTTTTGAGACAGTTTTACTGTGTAGCTCAGGCTGAGCTCAACTTCAATCTTTCTGCTTCCTCTTAAATAGTAATTATTATTTTAAATAGGTTTAAGAAGATCTTGAAAAATAAAAATGCTTACTTTTAAGTCTAGCTTTCTCAGCTGGATCCAGAGCAGCCACAGGCTCAGAGACACGAGATGGTAGACCTATTCCAGTTTTATTCACAGCTCGAACTCGGAATATGTAGGAACGACCTTCTATCAATCCAGTGACTGGAAATCGAGCAAACTTCACAGGTGTGTCATTGCACTGAGACCAGCAATCTGTGCCTACCTCACACCTAAGAGAAAGAAAGAGCATGACTGACAAAAACATTACAAACATAGTTCACAAACAAAACCCCACTCAGGGGCTTCAGATCTTCCTTGTGCTAAACACCTAACTTAGGCTTGGCTTGCTACTTATTTAGACAGTGCTACTAAATTCCACTCAGAGGCATGCCTTTTATTTAACCAGAAGAAAAAAGATTCTGCTCTTTCCTACACTTGAAAACAGGCAGTTGGGGAACATGTGTGCTAAGCCAAGGAGTCTGGAAAGAGAAACGGACCTGTGTCCCTAAAAGATTATGTTACAGGGCCAGGAGTTTGGCCTAGTGGTAGAGTGCTTGCCTAGTACCTGTGTTCAATTCCTGGGTACCACATACATAGAAAAGTGCCGGAAGTGGTACTGTGGCTCAAGTGGTAGAGATCTAGCCTTAAGAAAGCCCAAGGACACCTATGATCCAGCAATTCCACTACTTGGCATTTACCCAATTGTCCAGAAACAAGGACATACTAAATCCATTAGCACTGCAATGTTCATTGCAGCACTATTTACCATAGCAAAGATATGGAACCAACCCATATGCCCATCAGTTAGTTGATGAGTGGATCAACAAGTGTGGTATTTATACATAATGGAATTGTATGCTGCTGTCAGAAAGAATGGCATCACCCCATTTGTAAGGAAATGGAAAGACTTAGAAAATATCATATTAAGTGAAGTAAGCCAGACTCAAAGGAACATAAGCTCAATGGTTTCCCTCATTTGCCATAATCAGTAGAAACCTTGGGCTCTCCTAGCAGAGATTTCCAATAGAACAAAACCTAGATACATAAGGCCATATATTATGATGCTAAATGAAAGGAGCACCAGGATATAGAAACAAAAGCCATTTAATGAATGATTGTTGTCCTTAATGTACTATGTTATCTCTCATCTCTTTTGCTGTCCCTTGGTTATCTGATATTGTTACAGTATTTCACCTGGTTATCTGATATATTGCATATATGCCTATTTGGTTGTTTGAAGTCAGATAGGGAAGGGAGGAAAACAAGATGAGGGGCGTGGATGGGGGGAGAGAAATGGGGACCAAGACATGAGAAAGGGTATCAATGTATGTGAAGTAATGGACCTTCTATCTGGTGAATATAATGTAACCCTTCTATTAATTACAATAAAAAATACATGAAAAAAGAAAGCCCAAGGACAGTGCTCAGCCCTGAGTTCAAGCTCCAGGACTGGCAAAAAAAGATTATGTTATGATGATGCTAAAGGTTATGTTAAAGATGCTTAATCTTTATATGAGAGATGTTTGCAGTGGGGAGGATCCCCTCTCCAACATCTCAAGGCAGATGGCTTCTCTTCCACCAGAGGTGATGAGTTTTGTATTCTTTAGACATTTTGTGTTAAATATACAAGTATTTTGCACTGTCATTTAGAAAATAACTTACCACAGTTATTAATGGATAGTCACCGCATCCTGTGTGGGTAGGAGGGCAAGGAGCTTACGCTTGTTTCTTTAAAAGATAAGATTCACGCGGGAGGATTCTCACAGGAAAATCAGGCACTTAGAACCTGATTCTAATTGAGTGCCTTGGCAGCACCTGGTACTCAGGAATGAAGGGCAAGCTTCAGGAGACAAATATGATTGTTTATATCATGCTTGGCCTAATCAGTACAGCTTTTAAAGATTCAACATGTGGTTGAATTATGAAGCATTTGAATTAAGTACCTCCTCACATCTTGCAAGTAGAATATTGTACTTTTATAATACTTGCCCCAATGGGGTTGTATGTTCAAAATGCATGGGGGTGTGATGCAATATGAATTACTTGGAAATGGGAGAGAAAATTGTCTTTGCTTCTTTACCATCATTTCATTCTCTCATATAGACAGTCATTTTCTTCAACATTACATCAAGTTCTATCAAATGTAGCTTCAACCCCTGTTTCCCATCCATTCCTCCTAAATCTTTCCTTTGTAGACATTCTCATATTGCTATGAGTGGTTTTTGGCAGTGAGGTGAGAGCATCTCCAGAGGTTCTGCCAGGATTCTCCCTCTTTCCTGAGCAAGGCACCTGAGCAAGGGGCCCAATGATACAAGAGACTGTTTTTCACCTTTCATGTCGACGGAAAAAACGGTAGAAACTTCTGTAAAATATTGGAGCATAAGAACACTAACTGACCTCCAGTGTGATATTAGAACCCTAATTCTGCTACTACCTACCTGTAGCAAGTATGCATTTATTCACTGGCAAGTGATTGTGAGTCAGCTACCTCCCTTCTTTGCTAGGCGCCATGGCTCACGCCTGTAATCCTAGCTACTCAGAAGACTGAGATCTGAGGATCAAGGCTCAAAGCCAGCCCAGGAACAAAAGGACCTTAGACTCATCTCCAGTTAACCACCAGAAAACTGGACGTGTCACTGTGGCTCAAGGGGTAGATTGGTAGCCCTGAGCTTAAGAACTCAGGGACAATGCCCAGGCCCAGGGGTAGGGCAGTAGCCTTGAGCTGAAGAGCTCAGGGGCAGCACCCAGGACAAGTTCAAGCCCATGCCCACCAAAAAAATAATAACTGTCTCCAGGATGCAGTTACTAGAGCAGTGCCATGTTTGCAGGAAATGCTATATTAGTATGAGACACAGTGAGGTTATTTTCATTATGACTGAGGCAAGAGGAGAACAAAATACACTTATTGATTGTCCCTAGTCCTTCATCAATCAATGTTTGCAGATCACTTGGAATTTTGCCACCAATAATAAAGTAGAAACTGCCAGATGCTGTGGCTCATGCTTGTAATCAGAGAATCACAGTTAGAGGCCAATCTGCCGTACATGAAAGACCCCTTCTCAATCAGTTGTTGGGTAGAGTGATGCATACCTGTTATCCAAGCTGCAAGGGAGGCTGAGGAATGAGATTCCAGGCCAATCTAGGCAGGGAAGTTCTTCTTCTTCTTCTTTTTTTTTTAATTTCCAAGGAGGACATTCTTTTTTGTGGGTGGATCATGGGGCTTGAACTTTGGGCCTGGGTGCTGTCCCTGAACTCTTCAGCTCAAGGCTACTGCCTTACCCCTGAATCCACAGCCCCTTTTCTAGTGATTAATTGAAGACAGAGTCTCAATGCCTGAGCTGGCATTGAACCTCATATCTCGGCCTCCAGAGTAGATAGGATTACAGGCATGAGAGACACCGCACCCGCTTAGGCAGACAAGTTCTTGAGATTTCACTGTAATGCAAAAAGGCTAGGTATGTGTGCCTGTCATCCATCCCAAGTACAATGGGAAGTCTAAAATAGGTAAATTGCAGTTCATACACACACCTGGGCAGGAAGCAAGGCCCCATCATAAAAATAACTAGTGTCACCAGGTGCCAGTGGCTTGTGCCTGTAACTCTAGCTACGCAGGAGGCTGAGATCTAAGGATCATTGTTTTAAACCAGCTCAGATAGGAAAGGCTGTGGGACTCTTATCTCTAGTTGATCACAGGAAAAGCCAGAAGTGGCTTGTGGCTCAAGTGGTTGAGTGCTATCCTTTTTTAAATTTTAATGTATAGAGAGGTTACAGTTATGTTCACCAGATATAAGGTACATTACTTCTCATACATTGATACCCCTTCTCATGTTTTTGTCCTCATTTGCCTCCCTCCAACCCCTCCCCTTAGAGTGCTATACTTTGAGTACAATGAGCCAGGGATAGTGCCCAGGCCCTGAGTTCAAGCCCCAGGACTGGCATAAATAAATAAATAAATAAATAACCAATGCCAAAAGGGATGAAGGCATGGCTCAGTAGTGAGAGGCTTTGAGTTCAAACTCTATTGCCATAAATAATAATAACAATAATGGGAATAATAACAATGAACCAAAGCTAAGAAAACAAGTCTATGTGACTCTTCATATGCATCATTAGTAAACCATCACTGGAATCAATGGACATATATTTACATGTTGTTGTAGTAAATATGAAGATAAGTTATAAATATTATCTTTTCCAATAAAAAATAAAATGAAAGAATAACTATTTGAACAGAAATAATGATAGAAAACAATGAATTTAGGCCAATAATCTAAACTTGTTGTCTCTTTTGCCCAAACTCACAGGATAATTAATACCTGTTTAGTATAAATACTAGAGCCTGTATAAGTGTTGGAGTATGTAAACAGCAAGGACTTACAGGTAAGAGTGTTGTTTAATACTATGGGTTTTGTCATTATCTTTTATATATTATCTCAAATAACTTGAAACCACACTCAGTAATGTAAATAACTCAATTGTTTTTCTAAAGCCAATATTTAAAAAATGACTGATACTCTAGAATTATGGCATTAAATATATTGAATATCAGCTATTTCACTTCTAAAGTGGCTTAGATTAGATTTGCAAATTTATGGTATTCTTACCAAACTAGAGATCTGAGTTCATCAAGTTCTAATAATTTATCTTTAAAGTTAAGGCAAACAGGAAAGTTGATGACTAGGAATATGTAAATATAGGTATGAATGTGTTTTAGGTGTATGTATGTGTATAACTAGAGAGAGAGCAAAAAGGCTGAGAGAGGAAGGAAGAAAGGGAAAACAAAAACAAAATGCATGCATTTATGTAGCCAAAAAACTATAAATGAAGTTATGCTGAGGACTAACTTATCAATAAAGTATCCCAGAATAGGGCTTCCTCCCTCCACAGCTGGCTGCTTCCAGGAGATGATTATGTAATCCTTGTTGGCATCCAAGCACACCACATCCAAGGGTGCAGCGGGGGCTCCTTCAATCTCTGCATCAGCATCTGTGAAACAGAAGCATCCTTTTACCCCTTCAGTTCCGCTCTGCCAGCCTGGTGGGCTGAGATCACAGCGCACACACTTCTTGCCATACCCTCAAGGGGGATATGTCACTGGTCCCAATAGAGAATCTCATACCATGTTCACCACCATCACCAGGTGTGATCACCATCAGCATCCATGGGGGAAGAACATTGAATGAAAAAACAGAAAGGGCTCTGAAAAGATCCTTTGAAAAGTAAGAGTCAGGGAGCTGTGACCATCTTACACTGAACACCATCATTTTGAAGGAGAACAATATTCATTTTAATTAAAGGCAATGGTTGATCTTGTCTATCAACTTGATCAAGACTGAGAGACACTCAGGAGATTAGTAAAGCACACGTCTGGCTATGTCTGTGAGGTTGCTTCTAGAGGTGGTTAGAATGAGGGCTGTGACCAATGGTTTCATCTACTGATGGATTCAGAAATGGAATAGACTGTTGAGAGGTGGTAGAAATGTGGTGTGGAAGGTGGGGTCTGGCTGGAGAAAGGTTAGTTTTGTACCTTAAACGGTCTCTCTTGCCTTGACCCCTTTTTGTTATAGTTCTCTGCTTTGTGGCTATATCCCTCTGCAATAATGTTCTGCCTCACCACAGCCCCAGAAACAAAAACCAGCCAACTGAAACCTCTGAAACCGTGAATCAAAATAAATGTTTTCTTCAGTATATTACAGTGTTAGAGAAACTCACTAGCATGCCAAACAATTGCTCCCAAGCCAAAGATGGATGGAAAAAGAATTCACATTACCCACATTTGAGACTTGTTTATCTGAATTTAGTAAAAGCCCAAGATGAAACTAGAAACAAAAGACAGTAACTGTTTATGAATCGATTCTCGATAATATGGTCCTCTCAGATTCAGCCACATTAGTGAATCTGGGCTACTTTTAGGAGGAAAGAAAGGGGAATATTTCAAATGTTCACTTGTAACTTTTTAAGTGAGAATGATTAAGACAAGAGGCAGGGTCCCTGGGGGAGGGTTCTACATTTGCTGGTTCTTGGTGCTTGACAAACTCTTTTTATAAACAGAGATAGGAGGAGACAGGCTAAGGCATGTAGAAGCCACTTACCCAAGGGAAAAACACTCTTCTTGAGTGGACAATTTTTTTCCTATTATTTATACCTCTGCAACACTTATATGAGTTACTAAGGCATTGGATATTGAGGCAAAAATAGTGATAGATTTCTGGATTTAACACATTTGCATTACCTAAAAAGACTTGAATTACTTGAACTTTGAACATTTTGTTTCATTCCCCATAAACAAAAAGGAAGTGTTTCTGAGCAAATGTCACCTGCTGACTTGCTAATGGAGACAGTAACTAAGTCATTGTGCCTGGAATTGAATGTAAAATCCTTGTAAGACACATATCAGGAAAACAACATTTTAGTGAGGTGATACTTCTTTCTTTCTAGGCTTTGACTCCACAGGGGAGAGTGGATGGTGTAGGTAGAACAGAAGTAGAATAGAGAGGGGAAACTGAGGCTGCCTAATTGGTAGAACAGGTATTGCTACAAAGTCGTTCATCCTCCAGGCGAACAGCTTGCAACCACTAGCCATATCCTAACATCTATGACAAGGCCATCAGCAACTCTTGCATAATGGAGCAGAATTTAGTTCATCCTTGCATTCATAAATAGTAACAGAGACAGGCTTTAGCAGAGCTGGTAGGTATCAAGAATCCAGAGAGCCACATTCCAGCATTTTCACAATATGGTTTACAATATGCCATTTATAGAGTGGGCTTGACCATTGTTCATGTTACTCATGTTACCATTTACCTACCCATCTATCCCTCCATCTATCCACCAATAACCTTCTAGATGCTAATCACAAACTCTAACAACCACCACAACAATAGCCCATTCTTTCTCTTATGAAGGTTCAACATAGCAAGAGAAGGAAAATAGTCTTGGAACGACAAGGTTACAACTGTGAACTGCTGCAGAATAGTATTTGGCTTCCAGCAGCTGATATGCAGCTCTGCTCCACAGCACCCACTCAGGAGTATACGTCCTCTTCTGTACCTGTTAGTTTCCGGTGTGGCAGATAAAAACATTCTCTCATTCCAATTTCTATTGCTTTGATTACTGGTGAAATTTTTCTTGTACTAATTTTTTTTGTAGTTTGAAATTATCCCTTCATGACATTTCTATCCCATCCTCGATGGCCTTAAAATTTCATCATCAATATGGCCTCATATAATTCAGTAGATGCAAACTTTGTTTTGGTGCCAGTCCTGGGGCTTGAGCTTTACTTATGGTGTACACTGAAGACAAATGATAATATAGACCCAAAATATGAGCATAATTGCTAATAATAAGATCACCCTTAAAACCAGAGTGGAAATAATCTTGTTGCCTGACAAATCAAGTGAATAGACAAAATAAGGTCTATCTCTACACTGAGGGCTATACGCCAACAAAAAGGAGCAAACTGCCAATATGTGTTATAACATGAACCATACAACCTTTTAAGTGAAAGAATGCAAGCACAGAAGACCACAATGTACACAATGTACTTAGAAATGCCCAGAAAGGAAATCTGCAGAGACAGAAAGCACATTTATAGCTGCTAGAGGCTAGTCTGGGTATAAGTGGAAGGGAAACGAGATTAGGAAATATTCTAAAAGTGAATGATGGGTGATGGTTATACAACTATGTAAATAGACTGAAAAATATTGAAGTGGACATTTAGCATGGTGAATTTCATGGGATATAAATTATACCACAATAAAGTTTTTAAATGCCTAAAATAGTGCTAATAGCAGCCACATCCTTAAGAACCAGACTTGAAGCAATCTAATTGAATGTACAGGCAAAACAAGGCACTTCTTTGCATTGAATACTATGCAGGAAGTATTTAAAAGTTAGCTTATTGGGGGCCAGGTCTTTGGCTTACTGGTAAGAGTGCTTGACTATCATGCACAAAGACCGGGGTTTGATTCCTCGATATCGCATACATAGAAAAAGCCATAAATGGTGCTGTAGCTCAAGTGGCAGAGCTCTAGCCTTGAGAAATCTCAAGGACAGTGCTCAGGTCCTGAGTTCAAGCCCCAGGACTAGCAAAAAAATTAGCTTATTAATTGATTCCTTAATTCACATTGTGAATTTTAGAATCAATTTTTTCATCTTAGAATCAATTTCCATAATTTGTGGATTTTGGAAACTTGCTTAAGTATGAATTTTAAATTTTGGAGCCCTTCTTCCTTCTGTAGTTAGTCACATGAAGTCTTGCTAAGCATCACAGAGAGACACAACAGTGTAGGGGGGCCAAGAAACTCAAAGAACTGCAGGCCAGGCCAGACTTTCCAGAAAACTCCACAATAGAAGAACCAAAGGGTAAGTTTCCTTGAAATAACTAGACATGTCTTCCGGCTCAGATAAAACTACAAAAACCTCTAACTAAAGACTTCTTTGGTGATTCAGTCCCTTTTTAGCCAGGTTTAGCCAGGCGCTTTGGCAAAATAGACTGACAAGTTTTAGCAAGTCAATTTTCACTAGAATTTCTGTAGAAGGCTGGCACATGATTTTGTCTACCATGTTCTGCGGAGGAGATAGCCTGCCACACTTTTCAGGGCAATAGACATTCAGATTTCCTTATCAGTTCTGGCTGGTTGCAGAATTCAGGGGTCATTTGTTACTGTTCAACATGGCTGTGATGTTGATTTCTGTTTCCAGTGGTCATTGTTCTGTTTCTTCTTAGCCTTAGAACCCCTGAGCATTAGCAGAAAGTATGCTGACCAATTAGAGACCAGACGTATTTGCCAAGGGATGGGCATGTGCCCAGTGTTCACAAGCTGAAGTGAGGTGAGCAATGCTGCCTCTTCTTTCCATTTTCTTTCCCCTCCCAGGGTAAAGGAATAGACACCTGGGATGGTACCATGGGTCACAGAAGAGCCAGGGGATTTAGGACTTTAGGTAACCATGGAACATGCCACGTGACCCAGCTTCTACTGCTACATTGATAGACAGAAGGGACAAAATAAACTTTGTTGTTTCATTTCAGCAACTTTGCCCATACCCTAATTAAAATCCTAAGTAATAATTCTAAAGACCTACATCCTAGGTCTCCTGTTTCTGAGCCTTTTGGTAAATTATAGAAGCTTTTTTTGGCAAGGAAGAGAGGGGCATAGACCATACCACACCATGCCACCAAGCCATGCCACAGTTCATTACTGTGCTTTCAAAAAAATGTTGTGTCTCGGCTTCTGGGTGTTAATATTAGGAAGCTGAATAGAATCCTAACTTTTTTTTTGGCCAGTCCTGGGCTTGAGCTCAGAGCCTGAGCACTGGCTTTGGACTTTCTCAACGCTAGAGCTCTACCACTTGAGTCTCAGCACCCAGGTCTTCGTGCACACTAGCCACTCTATCATTAGGCCAAACTCCTGGCCCTAACTTTTTTTTTTTTTTATACAGACATCTATGACAACTCAGGATGGCACCCCACCTTCTCCTTGCTGTGGACACATCAATGAAAGCTGTGACTTAAACTGATTTCTGTCTGTTTTGCCCAGTCCTTCCTTCTGACCGGGTAGGGTGCATCCCATGTGGCCCTCTGAGCCTCCTTTTTCTGGGACCAGTGAGTACAACACACTTCATTTTTCTGTACCTCTCCTTGTCTCCTCTGTGAACCATTACATAAAAGAACATAGAACACGCTCTGCCTGGTTGAAAGCATGTATGGTCTTCCTATTCATTAAAGCCAAAGAAACAAAGAAGGAGTCAATAATTAAATAAACATTTGCTTCCTGAAATAGATATTGAACAGCAAGTCCCCAAATAATGTATCTTTTTTGGTAAGAGCTTCCACAAACTAAGATGAGTTTCCATGGTATTAGAATTAATATGTCCACTCAAACACATGTAGACAACAACTGAACTAGTTAGGAAAGCTCTTGTATTCATGAGGCCACCCAGTTACCTCTGGGTTACTGCCTTTCCATATTACTTTTTATATTAGGTCTAATTTTTACTAGAAAAGAGTATGCCAGTTCAGGTAATTTGGAAGAATTTTCAAATGGCTGTTTATCGGTATAAAAATGCAACCTGATGGACTGATTTGGCTTCTGTTTGAAGTATATTTGGGAGTTCTACTTTGGGCTGGGTCTTACCTCGAACAAAGACATAAGCGCTGTATTGCTCATAGTAGTCTCCCATTCGCACACGGATCGAATAAAGGCCTTCATCTTCTTTGTTGAGATGAGAAAATGTCAGTGTTGCCCGATCTCCACTCCAATGTGGTTGCACCCATTTTGATGGAGAAACAGGTTCTCCTAGAAAAAAACAAGGAAGAAAACTAATGAATTTCCCCCTTTATTACTCTGCTGGTTTTGCCTCCTTTTCATTGTACTCCCCCTTTCTTGTTTCCTCCTTTAATATACTGAAAGTTAGAGGCAGTCTCTAGAGCTTTAAGATATTCTATAATACTTAATAAAAATTCTTAAAAGAAGCTAGATACCCCAGGACAGTTATATATTTTTCAGAGCCAAGTACAAACTAAATTGCAAAGCTCTTTGTTCAAAAAGTAGGAAAAACAAACATTAGTGAAGAGGCTAACATTTACCTTTTTTCATTTAAAAATATTTTATTACTTGTAAAACCTAACAGGAGTCATACACACCATGAAAACTAATATTTTGGTGCATAATTTTATGTGCAATAAATAATACTAAGATGATATCTTGACTGATAAAGTTCTAGCTTACTTTTCTATCGATTTAGTTATTTAGTCATCAAAACTGACCTTCAAGCAATTTCATCATATTTTATTATTTTAAAGTTTATTTTGTTTATATATTTTATGAATATATGCAATTTCATTGTTAGTCAATATATTCAAAAGCATTTATTAGCTGAGCATGTTGGCTCACACCTGTAATCATAGCTACACAGGAGGCTGAGATCTGAGGATCATGGTTCAAAGCCAGCCTGGGCATTAAAGTCCATGAGACTCTTATCGCCAATTAACCACCAGAAAACTGGAAGTGGTACTGTGACTCAAGGGGTAGGGCAGTAGTCTTGAGCTGAAGAGCTCAGGGACAGTGCCCAGGCCCAGAGTTCAAGTCCCACAATGGACAAAAAAAGACATTTATTGTCAATCACTCTTGCAAATGCAAGCCCATAAATGAATTTTGATTTTTTTTCTTTAAGGAGAATTTTCCCCTGATATTTCTATGCCTGGAGTTGAGTGTTACATAGCTTATGACAACATTTCATTAGCTTCAATAAACGATTTTAAAATATAAATTTTAGTTCTTTTGAACTGATAATTCTTTTTTTTAGCTTTGCCCCAGTCATTACCCAAATTTTTATTTTCAGTAAATGAAGGTAATTCCCTATGATACATCAGAATTCAGGGGCCTACATAAAAATACTCTTGGTTTCCATTTCTGCTTTGTCATGAAGCTATCAGAAGCTGAATGTGGTGCCATGTGTCCTTCTTATAGTTCCAACTAGGAGGGAGAGTGAGGTCAGCAGATCACTTGAGCACTTGATTTTTAATTTATATGTAATTCAAAATGCTTACTTCTGTATTTTATTGTTGTATTTTCAATTGTAACAAAAATTCGTTTATAACTGTCCTCTTTTAGTAATTGGTTCACTTGAAATTTCATATGAAAATTGGAGGTTTTCATCAAATGCTACAATGTTTCAATTTAATTTTTCTTTTCTTTCTTTTTTTTTTGCCAGTCCCGGGGCTTGAACTCAGGGCCTGAGCACTGTTCTTTGGCTTTCCCAAGACTAGTGCTCTACCACTTGAGACATAGCATCATTTCCAGCTTTTTCTGTGTGTGTGAAGAAATTTAATTTCCTATGTAATTTATTTACAATGTATATATATATATATACATACAATATATGTGTGTGTGTATATATATATATATATATGTGCTTTTTATCTGTACCATACTGACAAACTTGACTGCTTGCCAGCAGTTACTACATTAGTGCAAGGGAGGTTTATACTTGTGTGGATCCTACAGGAATGAGTTCTCGGAATGAATGGGCATGCTGGCTTCCTTATGTGGGTCCCCATGCTGTCCCCTTGAAACTCCTATAGTCATAATCATAGTCTTCACTTAACCACTGCCTGCTGCTACTTGTGATGCTATTACTGCCATTGATAATTCCAGTGTGGGTCAGATCCTGGCCCAGCCATCACCTTGGAAATGTAGGTGTCTCAGACTTCCCCAGGTGCTCATAGGTTTGGTTTGGTGAGACCATTGCCCACTACCCCCAAACCCCACCCCCGGTGCCTGAGCCCATGCAAGTCTGTACTGCACTTGGCCTGTCTCCTCTATTAGGTGTATGTTCCACCATCACATAAGCTTTATACGATACATATAAAATATAAGTGTAAGGATAAAGTGATGATTTATAAATTCCAAGGCCATATCATCAGGGCATAAAACCAAATTTTGCTCATCTTCAAGAGTGGCCCTGTGTGATGGGCATGACCTGAAAGTTTCAGGTGTACCTCTTCTTTTACCCAGTCATGCAACTCTGGACTCTTGGAGTTTGAGCCATTCTAAAATTTCTTATGGAAAATACTTGGAAGCATTCTCATTAACTATTTTTTCCTCTCACTTTCTTATATTTCTTCCAAGTTTACTTTATAAAACTATTAAACAAAATATATAACTTCATTAATATTCAGAGTAGCTGAATATGTCTGGAATTTAAAATTGTGAAGTGGAGTCCTGGCTATAAATAATCCTGGTAAGACTTTTTGATAAACAGGACAAGGTTTGTTTGTTTTTCTGACCACAGCCCATCCTGTCAGCCAAGAACTGTGCAGCTAAGTAAAAACTTACAAAGAAGATAGACAAATTTCAATGCCTTTTTAGGCTAACAGAATATAAAGAAAACAACACAAATTGGAACAAGTACAATTTCCCAAGGGTTTTTTTTTTTTTTTGGTTGGTTGGTTTTCAGGGTTAGACCTCACTTTTCAGGGATCCAAGAAGTGAGAAGAGAGTCCAGACAGAAAAAAGATCTTGGTCATTAGAATGAAAACCACCAGGTCTTGCTCTCCTAAAGCCAGAATTCAGTTATGTGAGTTATGGCAATCTACATTCTCTCTAGAGAGTTTTTTTTCATCCATCTGGTATAGAGAATACAATTTGGAGGAAAGATTGGTGACACTTACTAGAGATTGCATAAATTTGTAGGTCCAATGTTTCAACTAACTTATTTGTTTTTGTTTAGTTTGGTTTTGGTTCAGTACTGAAGTTTGAATCCAACGCCTTGCATTCTCACTCAAATTCTTTGCTCAAGGCTTTACCCATTGAGCCATGTGTCCAACCAAAACTTTTACTGGTTAATTTGGGATATATATTCATATATAGCCAATATATACATTTGTAAATATATGTATATATTTAAGTTTTATATACTTTTATGGTATAAATAATACACATGAGAAAATTTAATTTACCAAATACAATTAACCTATGAGGTAAATAGTCATTTGGGGAGTACTTCTTTCCACATATCAGACATAAGAAAAAAACTCATCTTCACAGATTATATTTATAAGCATATTGTTATCTTGTTATATATGTAAAAGCACACAGTTGTCCCTTCTAACTTATAGAGATTATGCAAGCTCTGGTGAACAGATCCTCAACCCACCCCACAACCTTGTATAAACAAAACCTCTGTGAGAATTCCTTCTAAAGACTCACCATTTCTATACCACTGGACCTCTGGCTGAAAATGCTTAATTTCAGGTGTGATCACTACCCGGCAGCCCAGACTCATTGTCTCTCCCTCTCTCCCAAAAGATACATCAAACTTATCATCAAAGTGGATCTCAAACTTGGATGCATAACCATAAGGGGTCACGGCAACTGCATACAACAAAAACAAATACCAGTCATTCATTTTTTTCCTCACCCAAGAGACACAATTAATTTTTTTGAAAATGAAGATTTATTTGACAAGTTTAACAGCGCAATACACCTAAAAGGAAATTGTAATATTTTTTATTTATTTTTGGTGATCCTGGAGCTTGAACCCAGAGTCGGGCACATGTCCCCAAACTTTTTAGCTGAAAGCTAATACTCAACCACTTGAGTCACAACTCTATGTCTGGCTTTTTGGAGATGAATTGGAGATTAGAGTCTCATCAACCCGTTTGAGCTAGCTTTGAATTGTGATCTCGGCTTCCTGAGTAGCTAGAATTACAAGTGTGAACTATTGGCACCGGCTAGATTTTTTTTTTAATAGTTGAAAAAAATAAAAAGCAAAACAGTATTTGTGACATGAGAAAAGTCATAGGAATTCAAATCGCAAAGTTTATAACTAAGGTCTTATCGGAACATAGCCATGCTCATTCCTTTGCTGATTGTTTATACCCACTTTCCTGTTTTCATGATGAACTGAGTACTTACAACAGAGACCATCTGGTCCACAAAGCCTAAAATATTGACAATCTAGACCTTTACAGAATGTTTGCTGACTCCTAATTTAAAATCTGATTTAGAGTTAGAATTATTTTTAAGGTTCTTTCTCTGTGTATTGTCCTGTCTTATCTGTTTAAACTCCTTGAACTGTCTCCTTAACTATATAGGACAAATAAAAATATACCTATTTTTTATTTTTTATTGTGATTAATAGAAGGGTTACATTTTATTCACCAGATAAAATATACCTATTTTGTACATTTGGAGGGAACTTTAAATGAATCAGTGTATATAAAAATGCCTTAGTACCATGTGTAGGACAACTGATCAGTATATAGTAAACAAAACCAAGGACAAGACACTGTCTATGATGTGTACCAGCAAATCCTGAGAACCTAAACCAATACCTAGCATGTAAACTAGAGGTTAGTAAATATTAGTTGAACATATGAATTCAAGACCTCTGTTTTCTGTTGGGAACAACTGCACTTTAGTCAGTAGCTGGTAAGATGAGACACTGTATGGATAATCAGTAAGAGAAGTCAGGTTTAATCGGTGCTTTCAAAACTTGGAAAAGAAAGCGATACAGCTATGAAGATGAGGAGGAGGTATTCTGAAGACTATAAAATGATTGACCAGGCCTATATTAGGTACCCCAAACTTCAGCATTTCTAATTATTCTATGTCAGTACAAATCAAATGACACCAAAGGACAATCAAAGGAGATCATTTGGTACAGCACCTCCCTCCCTTCCATCTGTCATCACTTCCCACTTACAGGCTTGATCCCCATGATTATAACTAGGACTATTCAAGTCAGGAATCATTCTCTGAAGTCAAGGGGTAAGATATCTACAGACAGCTAATGAAACGGTTGAAGACTATCTCATGAGAGAGGACCTTCATCACCCATTTTTAAAAGTACCATTCCTCGTTAAGAGTATGGAAAATAAGTTCAGACTTCAATTCACTTTCCAGTCTACCCATAGTAAGTGTATGATTATTTCATAGACCACAAAAATTTTTAATTTTAAGAAGTTCTGATAGATAAAATGATTAAGGTTTATAAACATTTATGACTGACTATTTTAAGTCTGTTATTTAATCATACTTTTAGTTCAGCTTAAATTGTGCTTTTTAGCCATGTGGCTTGCACCTGTAATCCTAGCTACTCAGGAACTAGAGATCTAAGGATGGAGGTTCAAAGCCACCATGAGACTCTTATCTCAATTAACCACTCAAAAACTGGCTGAGTTCAAGGCCCCACAATTGACCAAAAAGATGATAATAATAAATAAATTGCACTTTTAAAGTTACTAGAGCTATTACTTCATTCACTATCAAATATATATTTATTGTCAAAAATGCACTCTGAGTCTGGTACTGAGATTCAGAGAAAATTCAGTTTTGTTTTCAAGTGGCTCATGGGCCAGTGTAAAAGATAGACAGTTAATGGCTCATGCCATAGGCACTCAAAAAAGGTGTCATGGCCTCACCAGGAACAACACTTAATCCCTACTGGATGGGTTATGGCAATGATTAAAAAAGGTCAGACACAATTTCTTAAAAAGGCTGACCTACATATTTATTCATGTGTGTTTGTTTACATGTGTGTGCATGTTTGCTTAAATCTTTACTCTATCCAGGTTTGGGTATAACCTTTCTCAGTTTAACACAGTAAGATGTAAAAGCATTAGCTATTTTTAACCCATCACATCTGACTTCTCATAAAACAAGAACAAAGCAATTTAATACAGAAAGAAAATAGCAATCAAAAAATCTAAAAGCAATCACCAACTAGCCATAGATAAGTAATATGTAGTTTATCCATCCTTGTATACATATATGGTTTGCATTAAATTTTGGCATTATAGAAGAACTTATTATGATGACATAGCAAATACGCTGTTAAACTTACAGCTGAGAGGCATGCTGGAAGCCCCGGCGTGAAAGCGAGTCTCATCAAGCTCTCCCTTATATCCTATAAAAACAAAAGAGCAGCACATGTGAGCTGCTTCATGTTTCTTTATTCTTTTTAAGCAAAAGCACCTTGAATAAAACCAATATGGCAAACGTACTCTTTACCACAATTGAAGCATAGGCTGAAAGTTCTCCTTTAACATTCATTGCCGATGCCCGGTACTGAGCTGTGTCTTCAAAATCACAACTGAAAGAACACAGGGAAATGAATAGTCATCATGGTGAAAGTACTTTGTTACTGGCTATTCAATCCAGAAATTCTTTGCTAACATAGTAGACTACAAAGCCCATGATTTATTTATTTATTTATTTGTCAGTTGTGGGGCTTTAACTCAGGGCTTGGGCACTGTCCTTGAGCTTTTGTGCCCAAGACTATCACTCTGCCACTTGAGCCACAGCTCCACTTCCACTTTTCTGGTGGATAATTGATGATGGTCTCTCTGACGTTTTGTGCCTGCGCTGGCTTTGAACTACAATTCTCAGATCTCAGCCTCCTAAGTAGCTAGGATTATAGGCATGAATCACAAGTACCCAGGCTCTTTGTAATTCTTAATGAAGCACCTGTCTCTGACTGAGTACTTGTGAGATGTTATATATAGTTCAAGTGACCTATTATAGTTTCACATCAGCAGTAAAATAGGAGAATGCCTATCATCTACTGTGAGTTTGGCTTGGCTTCCTTGACAATATATAGCAAAAAGAAATCAACAAAGGACCAAGATTAGAAACTATAATAAACAATACTATGATGAATTTGTCTAAAGTTGTTCGGAGAGGAGAAAATGTCCAGCAATGTACCTCTGTGACAGGTAACTTATCTGGAGGCACAGCAGAGGATGTGGCCTCCATGCTTTCTGTCTCTAGGGGAGGGTTTCAGACTGGGGACATCACCAGGACAGGGAAGATAAAGAAGCAGCTGTCATTCTAGATTCTCCCCAGTATATTTGAGCCAGATTGGTCTGACCTGGCGATCAGTGCTCTAATCTCAAAACAAAAGTAAATAAATTATGCTTATGCTTAAATTCTTCTCATATTCAGTCTACACTTATAGTTTCAGCACACTGTATAGTGTAAGATGGGCCATTTGGATGAAATTATTATGCAGAAATTAAACTGTCATATAAAAAATGGAATGATCTCACAGAGAAATGAGCAGGCTGATTTCATAGCAGGCTGTTTTGTGTTGAATCACACAGTATCCTTGTTCTTATTGTTTCTCAGGATTTGGTTGCATTTATGACAAAATTATATCTTGGTAAAACTTTACAGATATCACCAGGACTCCAGGAAGGTAAAAACAATTGCATTTGCACAGCCATTTAATTTTGAAGTGTCACAGAGTCTGTTCTGTTTGATGCCCAGTGTTCTCTGGGACAACTCCTTTGATATGGGGAGGACAAGTCTAAGTTTCTTGAGAATGGAATGATATTATTAAAAATTTTTTCAGAAGCCAGGTGCAGTGGCTCTCACCTAATACTAGCTACTCAGTAGTCTGAGATCTGAGGATCACTGTTCAAAGACAGTCTGGGCACTAAAGAATGTGAGACTCTTATCTCCAATTAACCACTAGAAAAGGGGAATGTGGGACTGTGGCTCCAGGGGTAGGGTGGTAGCCTTGAGATGAAGAGCTCAGGGACAGCACCCCAGCCCAGAGTCCAAGCCCCATGACCAAAAAAAAAAAAATCAGCATACCAGAGAGTTTTATCTGAGCTAAAAACAGAAGGAGCTTGTTTAATATTCTTTAATCTGCATAATTAAGTATAGATTTCAACTCATCTTGAGAGATAGTATAAGCCTTTGAGGATTTGGAAATTTTGGTATGGGTTTGATTTCCACATTTGACTTTGGATTTTGCTTTACCCTAAGACATCCCAGTTCAATCCCACCTTTTGTATACACAGACTGACAACGCATATAATATAGTTACATAATTCCTGGTGAGCTGAGGGAAAGAATATTATCTCCAAGACCAGCTATTTACAGTGTCATCCACCATGGTCTCTATAACCTTTATTGAGTAAAAGCAAAATAATACAAAAATGCTCTTGATTTGGAACTCCAAAGGAAAACTAGAATGCCTATTTAAACAACTTAATTTTCTTATTGAGTCCTAAGAAAATTCTCAGATCTACAGAATGATGAAAAAGAATAAAAAATTTTTTCAGATCATCTTTGACTAAATTTAAATATCAGATCACTTTGGGAAGTAGTGTGAGAATGGAAGGATTAGTCATGCACATCATCTTGTAGGTGCAACAGAAAAAAAATGTTTAAGGCTGGGTGCTGGTGGCTCCTCCCTGTAATCCTAGCTACTCAAGAGGCTGAGAGTGAGGATCACAGTTCAAAGCCAGCCCAGGCATGAGAGTCTGTGAGACACTTATCTCCAGTTAACCACTAGAAAACCAGAAGTGATGCTGTGGCTCAAAGTGATAGAATTCTAGCCTTGGGATGAAGAGCTCAGGGACAGTGCTAGGCCCAGGGTTCAAGCCCCGTGACTGAGGATGGGAGAGAAAAAAGATAGGGACTTTGCTGTGGAGACCAGGCTGGGGAGAGTGGTTATGAACTGGAATCTAATGTGCTTCCCTCACACATTGCTAGGCATTGTTCTCTTACTTGTTAATTTCCAGAGTGTGCATTCCATATCGACTTTCAATAGTATACTTCCCAGGGTTTGCATGAACATTTATTGGCACTTGATTTTTATACCTATGAGATAATGGAAACAAAATAGATTGAAGTATATAACTTTAATAATAACTTCACAATTAAGCACACACGATGTTTGTTCTTGCAGGCACACCAGTAAATGAGTCTCTGAGATAACGCAGAATCTATTCAATAAGTACAAATTACATTAGCTTAAATAAAATGCACTAGCAATACAATAAAACTTTTAGTGGCAGTGCTTTCCCTTCTTCCATAAATCGTCTATGAAAGGTATGAATCATTTACAACATGGATGTAGTTGGTGTACTTGGCATTAATGAAAATCTAACTTATGAATGAGTGAATAGGAAATGATTCATTACTCATTAATGCTGCTGGAATTCAGGACCATGATTTCACAGGGTAGTGAAGGGAAGGAGACATCTTGGGTACTCATACTGTTTGGTTTCTTCTTTTTTAAATTGTTATTGTAAAGGTGATGTATAGAGGGGTTGCAGTTATATGTCAAATAATGAGTACATCTCTTTTTGAACAGTTTTACCCTTTCCCTTACTATCTCTCTCTCAGTTTTTCCTTCTGTCCCCTCACATTTGTATAGTTCATTTTCAACACAGTGTCAAGTGAATATTACTACTCTGTTTACTATTTGTCTCCATTTCTGTGCTCCACCTTATCCTTTCCAAAATAGATAAACTTAGAAGCAAGACAAAAGGTACAGAAAACAAAATCTGCAACAAAGAAGAAAAAACAAAATAACAAAAAGATCTCTTTTTCAATTTCTTGGTGTTCATTTCTATAAATATCATTTTATATGATCATATGCACATAGCTATTGAAGCTTTGTGATCCTTTCCTAAGAATGTCCTCCTTTGGTGTGAATTTCTAGAGTCCTGTATAATTTATCATATCCAAGTATATTTTTTTGTCTTTTACCATTTTGATTTGAAGCCTGGTTACTTGAGAGTGTTTAGATATTAAACTGTATCACAACTCTATATTTATATTAAAATACATGCTTTCATGCATACATAGATTATACAACAAAAAAGCTTTTTAAAAAGAGTTGACTATAGTTGATATAATAGAGAGAAAGGCTTTGTGTTGAGGTTTCATTGTTGGTTGTTCATGTAGGATGAAAGCAAAACACTCCTCCTGCTAACATTCTTACATGTTATCGGTAAGAACAATATCACTGTACTGAAAAGTCATCCTACTCAAGTGATTTATTCTGTGTCATCAACAAATGTGCTTTTGTCTTAGAAGAATTTATATAGCATGAGAGAAAACTTCTGGCTAGCCAAAGATTAAGGGCTCCCTTCTTCTGATTACTCCATCCATCTGTGGTTGGGCCTCTCTTCTGTAAGTGGGCCACACAGAATAGTCTGTAGTGGTCCGCATGTTCGCAATAGCCAGAGTCTATAGTCCAGGCCATACTTAACTTATTTAAACCATTTTCTGCCCAAACAAGGACCTAGTTTCCCTTGCTTCCATTTGCAACACCTTACTTCGTGTGCAACTGACCACAGCTGATGGATAATTGCCATGTGAGCTGGCATTTTCTTTAACATTGCTTCTAGATAGAGAGAAGTTAAATAAACTTGCTTTGGGCTGATAGCCAGAAATAACTGAGATAGGATTTGAATCCAGGAAGTCTGACACTTGATTCACATGACATTTCCATTTTTTTCAATCATTTTCTATATAGCAGCATTTTATTTCTTCAGATTTTTGAAAATGGTATAAGTAGCTTTGCAAGCAAGGAAAATGGTGAAAGGGGAGAAGAAGAATATCAGTCTCAGTCTCCCTCTTTCTTACTTTTTAAAATTTTTTTTCATATATTTTTATTGTAATTAATAGAAGGGTTACATGATATTTGCCAGATAGATGGTGCATTAATTCCCATACATTGATACCCTTTCACATGTCTTGTTCCCCATTGCCCTACCTCCCACCCCCACCCCTCATCTTGTTTTCCCCCCTTCCCTATCCAATTTCAAATAACCAAATACAAATATATCCGATATATCAGGTAACAAAATGAGATACTGTAACAATATGAGATAACCAAGGGACAGCAAAAGAGATGAGAGATAACATAGTTCCTTAAGAACAACAATCATTCATTATATGGCTTATGTTTCTATATTCTAGAGATCCTTTCATTTAGCGCCCTACTATATAGCCTTTTGTATCAAGGTTTTGCTCTATTGCAAATCTCTGCTAGGAGAGCCCAAGGTTTCTACTGATTATGACAAATGAAGGAAACCATTGAGCCTAAGTTCCTTTGAGTCTGGCTTACTTCACTTAATATGATTTTTTCTAAGTCTTTCCATTTCCTAACAAATGGGGAAATGTCATTCTTTCTGACAGCAGCATAGAATTCCATTGTGTACAAATATCATATCTTGTTGATCCACTCATCAACTGAGGGACATCTAGGTTGGTTCCATATCTTTGCTATGGTAAATAGTACTGCAATGAACATTGTTGTGCTGGTGGTAAAAGATGGGCCAAAGACTTAAAGAGAGTCTTCTCTGAAGAAGAAACAAAAATGGCCTATAGACACATGAAGAAATCTCATCATCTCTGGTCATAAAAGAAATGCAAATCAAAACAACTCTAAGATTCCACCTCACTCCAGTTAGAATGGCCAGGATCAGGAAAACTAATAACAACAGATGCTGGAGGGGATGTGGCCAGGAGGGATCACTACTACACTGTTAGTGGGAGTGCAAACTCGTTCAACCACTATGGAAAGCAGTATGGCAGTTCCTCAAAAGACTAAACATAGAGCTCCCCTATGATCCAGCAATTCCACTACTTGGCATTTACCCAATCATCCAGAAACAAAGACATACTTTTTTTTTTTAACCGCTAAGATGGAAACATCTTTTAGTCTCTCTTTCTTACACACACACACACACACACACACACACACACACACACACACACACACACACATTCTGTATTCCCACTGTTGTTTAGAGTGGTTTTTTTCCAACAAGGATTCATGGATTGAAACTCGGTCCAAATAGTGGTGGTGTTAGGAGGTGCTGGAACCTTTAAGAGGTGCAAGGTTATTCTGTTATTGAGCAGCCCTCTCAGCAGGTATCAAAGAGTTATTGTAGGACACTGCTACACTGTTCCAAGAAAGTGAGTTATTAAAGAGCAAGCCTGGTGCCTCCTTAATATTCTCTGGCTTCCTATATCACACCATGTAACTTCCTCCTCTTGCATGTATTCTTATTTGCAAAATGTAGCACAGTTATCAGGGACCATCACCAGAGCTGACAACCGTGCTGTTGGAACTTTCAGCCTCTAAAAGTGTGAGCTAACTAAACGTTTTTAAAAGAACAAATTACCTAACCTGAGGAATTTTGATACACCAATGTAAAATTAATATAATTGCTAAAGAATATTATTTATTTTCTATACTCTTTAAATGTCTCGATCTCCTTTTCTACCTAGTAATGTACCAACTTATTCTTCAAGATTCAGCCCAAATGTTACTTCTTCAAAGGGCTTCTCTTTAAAACTCCCACAAAATATAACTGTTCCCACCTCTGAGTCAGTGATACTGAGTGGTTTAAATAGCCAAGTGTGGCATTTATCAGAATTACGGGTGGAGCTGCAACTTTTCTACTATGTTGACAGCCTTTCAATGATGGAGACTATATATGATCCATATTGACTTCAATAGCTACTCCTGAGGAAGACTGGATCATAGGCAAATATTATAAGAATGTAGAGTTGGTTAAATTAGGAAGAATTATTGTGTAAAACAGTAGTTTCATAAATTTTTTCCAATGGAGGAATGAAGTTCTGATAACCATATTTCATGACATGAATGGTTTTATTTTCTATTTACTTTTGTTTTCTTGTGATACTAGGCATTGCACACAGGGTCATTCATATGCTAGGCACTGAGATAACTCATTCCAGCCCCTAAATGAGGAAGAAAGTAAGGTTGATGCTTGCTTCCCTCAGATCTGAAAGAAAAGATTTGGCTTAACTTGACAATCACAGCTACATGACAGGTGTTAGCTGTGAGATCTTACCACCGGCAGCAAAAGACATTGCTGGTGGGTGACATATTGTTTCCTGCCAACACAGAAGTGGTCTCAACCAGCTATCTCAACATAGAGGCTGTAAATGAGCAGTGCTGGTTGATCAGAAATGGCTACTGGCTATTCCTGACCTTAAACTTTTCCTGTTTTGGTGAATGGCAGGGTAGAACATGTTCATTGCATGCTCTCTGACTTACATCTCTCGGCTTAGATCATTCATTTCACACTCAGAAGCTCCCTCTTGCTCTAGTTTTCATGGTCTGCTGGGTTTTCAGTAGTTTTGCTTAGCATAATAGGAGTGACATGATGCTAAATGGTGTGGCATGTACTATTTGACCAAGCATCTAAGTTGGCTTTAGGTAAACAAGGTTGTTCATATCTCTATAAAATTTTCATTAAAAGGAAATTTTGCAGCTTTCATGATTATTTCACTTCTCTTTCTCCCGGGACTATTTGACTTAGCACTTTGATGCTGTTCCCTCATGAAACACCACTGCTAATGTGGCCACCTGGCAAAGGAAACTGGTTTAAATAAGATACGCACAGAATACTGGCTGTGAAGTATTTAGTCTTTCCTTTGGAACTCTAGCTATTAGTGGAAGAAATTCTTGCCTAAGGTAGTAGAAAAGAGTCAAATCAAAAAGCAATTTCCTCTATCCTCCCAGGAATTTCACTCATGCGATGTGCAGGTTTGATCTCCCTTGAGATCAGCTGCCTTAGTATTAAGTCCGGGAAGAAAAGAAGGATTTGGGACTTGTTTGTATGAACTTCACAGCTTGCTGCTTCTGGGAAGTGAAATTCCACAGTAGTCAGTCATCAACTAATTTTGGAGTGTAATCTACACCCTGGGACTACTTATCAAAGGATTTCTTAAATGTTTGTAAGTATTTATATTCTCACACAGTTTATGAATTACTAGATGAGTTTTTGGTATACCACAAGCATTTCTACCATGAACAACACTGTGACATCTAGTAACTTTTTAAATTCATTCATGTAAAGCACACACTTAATCCTCCCATACAAATGTCAGCTTAGATGGTGGGCTGGCTTTAATAATGAAGTTATAGCAAAATCTGATGAACAATGTAAAATAGGGTCAGGCAAAAAGGTTTTGTTACAATTTTTTCTATCAGTGAATGATGTATGCCCAATGGATCCCTAACATATTGAATTTCCTTTTTTATTAAACAAATGTTTAGTAAGTCTTGTTATATAACACTGGCATACAATGAAACTAGAGAGGAATGTAGCAAAGAAGTAAAACTAACACCTTTTCCCACAATGAATGCATCAGAACATACTGGAAATGCCAATCATTTGTGACAATGTATAAATGCAAATTTAGAACATGTTATGCTACATTTTAAACAAAAAAATCCAAAAAGTTCTGGAAAGGAATAAATATCACTATGTTTAAAACTTTAGGGGTAAGGAAAGTGGGGAAACAAGATGATTGAGAGGAGATGGGAGAGGGAAATGGGGACAAAAATATGAGAAGGGATATCAATGTATGAGAAGTAATGCACCTACCTAAGGAACAAAAGGCGCATGGTATCCTTAATATGTGGCTATTAAATCCAAAGAGTACAAGAGTGAGGACTCAATAACTGCATACCCAAAGCTATGGACATGGTAATGGAAATATAAACGTAACTATATAGACATAAAAACCTATGACTCTATAGACATAATGTTTTATTTCTTAAATTAATATGTTTCTATGACATACAAACCCTTAGCCTAATTTTGATTGATTTCTAAATACTAAGTCCCAGTGATTGTAAGTAGAGATTCCCTCCTTGAACACTTGTTTGTTAAACTTGTCATTTAAAATATGATATAAAAATCAACATTAATAAATTCTTTAAAAATAAAAGAAGTAATGCACTTAACATATTGAATTTCACCAGTCATGGGACAGCTGCTTAGAATTCAGTCCTAAATCCTGAATAAATAGATATTATCCTCTTCAAAAACCAGTTATCTGAGAGAAAGAGAGACTTATCCCATTAGGTAAAGTTTTAGAATAAAGTAGATAAATAGATAAATAAATAGGCAGGCAGGCAACAGACAGAGTGATAGAATCCTAAATCCTTATGTTGCAAAATGATAATAATTTATAAATAGTTTTTGCTAGTTCTTTTAGGTACAGTCTATTTTCCTATTAATATTAATAGTAGTAAATTAAATTTAACTATGTGTAAATATTCCTAATCTTATAAATAGACTCAATGCACATGATTCTATGAGAGAATTAATAAACTACTTAATTTGTAAAATAGAAGAGTTTTACCATTATCTACTTTTCCTAGGATATACTTCTTATGCTATTGTGTTCTTAGGTTTTGAAATTTTTAACATGACAAATTTTTCTGTTTATTGTATAATGTGCTTGGGGTCAAAGTAAAGAAGTCCAAACACAGTTTGTCTAATGTTAAAGGCTAGATCTGAAAACATGGTATGGAAGATTGCCTGTTTCTCACTAATCCGCACATTGCTCCAATGAGTTTTCCTGCCTTTCCTGAGGGTGACAATAAAGATTTCCATTGAAAATTTAATCCAGGCTTAGTCTGAAACCTATATTAAAGCTGTCATTTAATTAATTCATTTTCTGGTCCCAGGGCTGAACTCAGAGCCTTGAGCTTTCATGTTCATTGCTAGCACTTTACCACTTGAGCCACTGGTCCACTTTTTGCTTTTGGGTGATTAATTGGAAATAAGGGTCTCATGGACTTTCCTACTCAGGCTGGCTTCGAACAACAATCCTCAGACCTCATCTTCCTGGGTAGCTAAGATTACAGATGTGAGCCACCAGAACCACTGGTGGAAAAATCCAAATAATTCTCTCTTAAAAGAGAATCTCTTCTACTCTATTTCATATAATTTATTTTTTGATTAGGTAATATATTTGAGTACTTAGAAAATATGAAGAACCAGAAAATGGCATAGTCTCCTTCCTGGAAACTGTCTCCTTCTATCCATCTCTTCCTTAAG
Source organism: Megascapheus bottae (assembly GCF_031878675.1). Taxonomy (NCBI): domain Eukaryota; kingdom Metazoa; phylum Chordata; class Mammalia; order Rodentia; family Geomyidae; genus Megascapheus; species Megascapheus bottae. Next base: position 39,901,872 of record NC_143527.1, read on the forward strand.
AGTCAATTGCTCTTTCTTAAGTTCTCACATATTTTTTAATTATATAACTTAAAAAAACAAATGCTTTTCCTTACCAGCTTAACCAATAGATTATTATACAAGTTATACAGCATAGTCTATTGAATGTTCAAATTTGTTTTTTCTGGCACATACATCTGCATTGACAAAGCTCCCCTCCAGGATGGCTCATGACAGTTACAACAGCAGTCTCTGCAACTCACTTTTCTATTGGGCTCAACACATAAACAGGCCTCCTTCTGCTTTTGGAATGAATTGGGCATAGGCCAGTGCACTGCTCCTGGCCTGCATGGGTGGTTTCTGCTTCTGCCATCCAGCATGCTCCAGATAATGTTTTGGTTTCACTGACTAAATAGACTTAGTCCATAACCGTGGGACTGGCAGAATCTCACATGTTCCATTTCATGTTAGTGTTATTTATTAGACTTCAGGGATTCTCATGACCTAACAGCGTCCAGTGGAAACTTGGAGCCTTAATGTTTTTGGAAAGGGTTTTGAAGGAGCCAAGTCCCAAGCATAGCATGCCTTTGAAGGATATGGCTCTGAGTTTAACTGCTGTGCATAGTGGCAACATGATAGTAGTGTGACATTACATAAAGTAATATCACATACTTCCTCCTTTTATTCTCCTTTTGTTTGAGATTCTCAATATTTCTTTCCTACTTGTACTTAGTATCAGACCCAGGAAACTGCCTTTGGGTATCACAAAGGCAGAAATGCCAGGAAAGTAATCACCAACAGCCTTGGTTCTCTGTTCTTTGAGGGGGAAAACACTTATTGAAGAGTGCGTGTACTAACCAGTGTTGCAAAGCAAATCAGAGCTCCAGCTAATGCTCTATAGAAAAGCTTCCAAATGTGGCTTTATCTGGAAGTGAATGAGACTAAAGCGTCAGCCCCTTCCCAGCATGAGACTCTTAACAAATATAAAATTAGGTCTATCCTGTCCTAATCTTATATTTGTTTCACAAAGAGTGTCACCGTAGTGTGGAAGCTTCATGACCTCAAACATGGATCTGATCCTGCTTATTGCCATAACTAAATGTCAGTTATGTATATATTGATAAAAAAAAAATCTTAGGTTATTCAGGTACAAATTTTCACAGAACATTAACTATTTTCTTAGTTGTCCTCTGGTTCTGTTTTAGTATTTATTTTTCAGTGTGCTTTGTAAGGTGAGACTTTTTGTGAAGGGCTTGGGCCTGTCCTTTTTAGGAGAACTTATGGTAAAGAGAAAACCCGAATGACTGGAACTTTGCACAGGCTTGAGGGAATCAGACCCTCTAAGCACTGAAGTGCTTTTCACCCTTTAGTTTTCAGTGCTTTTCACCCTTTAGTTTTCAAACTGAAGAACTCCCAAAAGATTTTATAGTTCAGAGTGTGTGTGTGTGTGTGTGTGTGTGTGTGTGTGTGTGTGTGTGTGTGTGTTATCAGTCCTGGGCTTAAACTGAGGAGCCTGGGGCCTGGGTGCTGTTCTTGAGCTATTTTATTCAAATCTGGTGCTCACTTGAGCCACAGCTCCACTTTGGGCTTATTTTGGGTAGTTAATTAGAGATAAGAGTCTCATGGACTTTCCTGCCTGAACTGGTTTCAAACAATGATCCTCTCAGATCTTGGCCTTCAGAATAGCTAGGATTATAGGCATGAGCCACTGGCACCAGGCTGTCCATTATATTTTTAATTAGAGGTGACCTTAACTTTTTGCAACCATTTCTATTATTTAGTTTTCATAAAGAAGACCTACCATGTGAGTCGAGGCTCTGGCCAACCTGCTACAGAGCAGTGTATTTTTGCATTCTCTTTTTCCCAAACTGTGTGTGAGCGGGGTTTAATGATAAACTCAGGAGCATGCAGAAGATGGTCCTCATTCAGTTTTCCATGATATGTCTGTGTTTCTTCTAACTGAAAAAGCAAACAGGTTATCAAAATACTAGTAAATCAAAGTCATTTTTGGTGCTAAAATAGTATATAAATGCTAAACTTTTCATTTTTCCACTCAGAAGTTTATTTTTGCATTTAGATAAATAGATTCCACATCCTGATTTTTAAAACAGATGTAGCTGGGGATAAGATAAATGTGGGCTGGGATGATGAAAGGATGGAAGGGGTGACAGTGGTCAAGATACATTGTACACACAGACACGTTAAAATGAAATCCCATTGTACAAGTATTTTGAAAAGAAGTATTTTGAAAAACAGATGTTGTTATTTAACACTTAACATTCTAAGCTTGAGCAATATTCATACGAAGTATTTCCTAAAGCTTTAGCAAATATGTATTTTTAAGATCTGAAATGACATCGAGTTTAAAATTAAGTCTTCTTTTCTTATGCTTCCACATTCAGAAGCCTTTCCCTTCATTTTCATTAGCCTTGTCTCCCTATAAGACCACCTATTGCTTCATTTGAAATAAATTCATCTATATACACACACAATTTGTTACATGCATCTCCACTTTTGAAAGCAGCTTTGAATGATCTTTTCTTACTGTTTTTCTCAGTGACAGCTGTTCTGCCTTTTCTCGAATTGCAACTTTCCTTGACTTCTTTTCAAAAGTTTCCTCCTGTTGAAGGGTGGATTTGGCTTGCGTGGAGACCTTGGACTGTTTGGATGTTGTGGATTGTTTGGAGGTCATACGTCCTTCCTCACTAGTGAGAAGATTCCTCTGGGCTATGTAAGCAGCAGCTTCTTTAATTCTTTCTTCTTCTGTATCTGTAATTCCACTGACATGCACTTGACTAAAACACAAAAGAAGTAAAATGTGGATATTGTGAATGGCAGCAATAAAATTGTCCAACTTGACAAAACTTAAGGTGTCAGACCTCAGACCCTGTGTCCTATGCCCAAAGAAAACCTGCTATTAAACAACAGCAACAACAACAGTCCCAAACCTTGACAAATTATATGCTAGTTCTTTGTGTTAAGGAAATGTTTTTCCCCTGGTAATAATAATGGATGAAATAATAACTATTGTGGTTTTGGACTTTTGTTCACAAACATTTTCTCATTTCTGCCACATACTAAAATATGACCCAGGAATTCTGACTTTGCTTTTCTAAGAAATTATACTATTTGACTTCTACCACAGTTCAGTTAAGTCAAAGTTCAACAAAATAAACACCAGAAAATGGAGCTTGAAAGGCACCAAGGGGAGAAAGACAGACAAATAAAGAGGAGAAGTAGGAGAGAATACAATCAAGAATTCATTATATACACTATGAAATTAAAAATATTGAGGGGAGTGGTAGGCTGGGAGAGATGAGTGAGAATGTTAAATGAGGTGACATTGATCAAGATGCACTGTATTCTTAAACTGCTTTGCTAAATGGCAACTCTTTTGTACAACTCCTTAAAGAACTAGGGGGAAAAACCACTCCTATTTCAGATATATTTTAACAAAGGCTCACATTAATCACATGCTGTAAAGGGTTTCAGAGTGACATTTTCACATGTATATCCAATGTACTTTCATCATATGCATGTTCTATTTCCCTCTCCCCCTTTCCTCTTCCACGTTCCTAATAATCCTCTTTTACTTTCCATTTTTACAGTTCTGGAGCTTTCTTTTTACTTTCTCTGAATTGACTATACATAGCATTCAGCCATGGACATCCACAGCTTGAGTTCCCATTTCTACTATTCACACAAGTAGCATTCCATCTGAATCATTCTTTGCCAGTATCCTGTATAATAGCAAAAATATCTGAGCAGGAAAGTTTTCTTTTTAGCAGTGATTATATTCTCACTGTAGAATTCAAGCTTCCTGAGACCTTTCCCAGCTACTATATAATGAGTTCAATAAATGTTTGCTGCTCTTTTTTTATTCCCCACTTCTATTAATCATAGGCAGGAAGAGAAAGGACACACACCGTCCGGAGAATATAGGCACCATGTAGTCACTTGCTAGATTTTCTTTCTCCTCTCCAGACAGAAGGCTGTGCTTGGCTCTCTTTGTTTTAGGGCTCAACTTGGATGAGTAATCCTCCAACAGCAGACTGGAATCTGTAAGTCTGAAATAAGATCTCTAACATTAGACAACAATTAAAAGTGCATTTAAAATATTGGCAAAAATATAATGAATGATTGTTGTCCTTAATGTACTATGTTGTCTCTCATCTCCTTTGCTGTCCCTTGGTTATCTCATATTGGTATAGTATCTCACTTTGTTATCTGATATATTGAACTTATTTGTATTTGGATATTTGAAATTTGATAGGGAAGGGGGAAAACCAAGACGGGTGGGGGTGTGGGGGGGGAGGGAAACGGGTACCAAGACATGTGAAAGGGTATCAATGTATGTGAATTAATGCACCTTCTATCTGGCAAATATCATGTAACCCATTTACTAATTACAATAAAAAATAAAATTAAAAAAAATAGATAAAATAGTCTGATAAAAAAATATATTGGCAAAAGAAAGGTTTAATTTGGGAAAGTTTTCCCCAAGTCTTCCATCTCTAATATTATTATTACTTCTTAGTTTTAGAACTAAAGTAGAGTTAGAAAGATCTCAGCTTTCTTGTTTGTTTGTTTTTCCCCCATTTATCTATCTTTGGGAGGGTAACAAATGGAGGGACAGAGAATGAGCAAATGTAGCAGTGGTATCCACTAGACACTATGTTGAAAATGAACTATGCAACTTATGAGTGAGGAAGATGGGAAAACTGGTAGAGAACAAAGGAAAAAGTGACATTGTTAAAAAAGAAATGAATCCATGGGCTGGGAGTTTGGCCTACGGGTAGAGTGCTTACCTAGCATGCATGAAGACCTGGGTTCGATTCCTCGGTACCACATACATAGACAAAGCCAGAAGTGGTGCTATGGCTCAAGTGGTAGAGCTTTAGCCTTGAGAAAACCCAAAGACAGTGCTCAGGTCCTGAGTTCAAGGCCCAGGACTGGCAAAAAAAAGAAAGAAATTATCTCACTGCCTGATTTATGTAACTGTACCCCTCTGTGCATTACCTTTATAATAAAAAAATTAAAAGGAATGATCTTAAATGCATAAATGCCTTCTTTTTTTATAAATGCCTCTATATAGACACAAAATCAATAATTGCATAGATATAACAATTTCATGTTTTTCTCCCTCAAAGTTTCAAGAAATGTTTTCGTGTTTCCAAATACCCTTTTTAGCTGCTAGTATCTGAAATGTAGGTAATTTATTACAATTATTTTTATAACATTTTGTATTTAAATCTTCCTTCTCCTCCTCCTCCTCTTCCTCTTCTTCCTTCTACTTTTTGGTGCTAGTGCTGCTGGGGTTTAAACTCAGTTCCTAAGAATTGTCTCTGAACGTTGTTCCCTTCAAGGATAGTGCTCTACTACTTGAGCCACAGCTCTACTTCTGGCTTTCTTGGGGAGTGGGGTGATTAATTGGAGATAAGAGTCACATGGACTTTTCTTTCTGTGCTGGCTTTTCATTGTGACCCTCAGATCTCAGCCTCCTGAATAGCTAGGAGTGAGCCACTAGCACCCCGGTAGCATCCAAATACTTTTGAAGAATTGTTTGAAATACATACTTTTATGGGCAGGGATCCGAAGTGATTCTGATGCATTCCTAATTTCCCACTTCAGTACTGACAGTAATCAGACTCCAGCATTTGCAGGAACCACTGAGCCCATCAAATAACAGAATTCTTTTTTAAAAAATTATGATTTGAACACATTGTGGTGAATGATTCAGAATTGCAGGGATGTCATGGAGAATCCTTCGGTCTGTTTTGTGGGTTTATGCACATGGATGCACATGTACAATGGGATGGGGTTTATATTCTAATAAGCATCTTGTTAGGGAATAAAAAATGAGAGCAGAAATTGGGAAGACTGACAAAATGAATAGCACAGTGTTGCTTACATAGCTCTTACGTCAAATGAAAGATACTTTTATGCAAACATAAATTTGACATAAACTAAGCAGTACGTGGACTCGAGGCCTTCGTACAGACAGTCATGAAGATGCTAATAGGAGTCTGTTTTGGAGCTTTCTGACCTACATTTGTAGGTAAAACTGTTTTCTGAAGGAAAATTATTATATTTAAAAAGCTCTTCATTGGGAAAATGCCTGGAGGGAAGGTGAAATGTGTGAGTCCTGTGACATGAGAAAAGGGAAGCTTCAGGAAAGTCAAGCTGCAGTTGAAATAAACCAATCAAATCACAATCATTACTTACTCTTCAAAAACTTTTGGAAAAAGTGGAGACATTGCCTATATCAAAAGCAGAACCCAAGGGGAAGGAGGTGGAGAATGTGATCAACTGGGTGAAATTGGTTGGACTACGATGTCAGCACATAAGGAGATATGACAAGGAACCCCACCATATAACTAATATAAGGGGGAGCAGAGCACATGCAATCAAATCACCATTTCTTACCACCTCACTCCAGTCAGAATGGCCATTATCAAGAAAAGAGATGACAACAATAACAATGCTGATGAGGATGCAGGTGAAAGAAGCTTCATACACAGTGATGGGAACACAAATTAATGTAGCCAGTATGAAAATCAGTATGAAAAATTAAGAATAGGATCAGCATATGATCCAGCCATACTACTCATAGTATGTATCAAGGAATAGAAGGCATATCTGGCAAATATCATGTAATTCTTCTATTAATTACAATAAAAAATTGGAAAAAAAAGGAATAGAAGGCAATATACATCAGAGACCCTGCACACTTAGGGTTTTGGTAGCATTATTCACAAGTATGGAATACTACAGGCAAGTAGTAAATCAGTCTGGATGCTTAACAACCAATAATTGAGTAAAGAAAAGGTACTGCCAATATAAAATGGATTATTATTTTGAATTAAAGAACTAAATTATGCCATTGGTAGGGAAATAAAATTTAGCTGATAAGATTTTTAAAGAAAATAAAAGCAAAACACAAGCCAGGAATAAACATAACTTAAAAGGGATAGATAATGTAAAAAGACAAGCAGTACAACACAAAATTATAAGGGTCTCAAGGATTTCTAAAGGACACAGGGACTGCAGTCCCTGTACGTCCAGGGTGGACTTTTATCCTCTGGCACAGTCACATGGACTGGCAAGCTACCTCTCCTTCTATACCAGTACAGGAAGAGCACGAAGCTCCTTTCTATCATCAGCATTAACTGAAAGGTTAGGACCTTGAAGGTAAGCTTGTGGATTGGTTACCAATTGGAAGCCAGAGCGAAATGTGTTCCTGGCTGGTTGTTTTGGACAACAGCAAAATGTCTATACACCCAGCAGGTCACAAAGTACAGGCTGTGCTTATACAAGACTAAGGTTAAGGTGCTATTTTCCTTCACTCCTTTATCCCATTACCATGCAAAACAAAACTAACTGTGACTAGAGGTACTTTGTTGCTTTCCTATTTGGAGAGCAATTCAATTTTCTTGTGTCTATTTTTTTTTTTGCTTTTGCTGCATGCTTTTTACTTTCATTCTTGTGTCTTACAGTCATATTCTCATAAACTAAATTTTCAAACTCATTGTATAAACTAATTTTGGTGACATCAAAATCATTATGATTTATCATTCTTTATACTGCATTGCTCCTTTATTCTGTTTTTTTCTTTTTCGTTTAAGATAAATCAAAATGATATATTTATTAAACCAAACATGTGCAGAAAGTTATCATCTCATTTTCACAGCTGAAGCAGAGCAGCTGCCTTTTTTACTAGCTAAATTTTATACTAAAGATTTATGGCACCATCATTAGCTTCCACTCCATATTTTATCCTGAGAAAGACTTCATAAAGGAGCCAGGAGTTTGGCCTAGTGATAGAGTGCTTGCCTACCATGCATGAAGACCCGGGTTCCATTCCTTGGTACCACATACATAGAAAAGCCAGAAGTGGTACTGTGGCTCAAGTGGTAGTACTCTAGCCTTGAGAAAGCCCAAGGGCAGTGCTCAGGCCCTGAGTTAAAGCCCAGGACTGGCAAATGAAGACTTCATAAAATGTATTATGATGGTATGTATTATACAATACTAGAAAGGAATACAAGACATCCATCTTTGTTCTTATTCTTAAAGTTTCTCTAGACTTCATGGTGTGTGTGTGTGTGTGTGTGTGTGTGTGTGTGTGTGTGTGTGTGCGTGTGCGTGTGTGTGTGTGTGTGTGTGTGTTAGGATTACAGGTGTGCATCATGCCCAACATTATTTTTATTTCTTACATTTATTAGGGATTGAACCTAGCCTCATGCTTGCTAAACTGGCACTTAACTACTTGAGCCATGCTTCCAGTCCTTTTCTGTTTGGTTATTTTCAAGGTCTGGTCTCACTTTATCCCTGGGCCAGTCTTGGCTTTGATTCTTCTAACTAGGGTGACACTCTCCATCCAGCTGCTTCATCTAGCCATTGCTTAAGATGGAGTCTTGTGAACTTTCTTTTTGCCTGGGCTGGCCTAATACTGCCACCCTTCTATCTCTACCTCCAAAGTAACTAGTATTATACGCTAGGACACCATGCCCAGTAACCTTTTGGTTTCTAATAAAAGTGCAGATATCAAAACACCATGTGAATTGCTTATGGAGATAACACTAAATTACAGAGACACAAATCTTTAAAGAGCTATAACACAATGTGTCATTTGAAGAAAAGTCATTAGTAGTCTGTTTTGTCATGCTCTGTGAACACTGAAGATAAGCATTTCACACTTAAATTTTTTAAAGTTGATATACTTTAGGAATTCTCTGAACCTAAAACAAAACTAAGGAAGGACTTATTAACCTCTGGGATTTTAGTTGCATGTAAATTTGAAACAAATTTCATTTCCTAGTGTATTCTAAACTTGGTATATATGAATCTATGAAGGTCTTTTAGCTATTAAAATAGCATTTAAGCTGGGCACTGGTGGCTCACCCCTGTAATCCTAGCTACACAGGAGTCTGATATCTCCGGATCCTGGTTTAAAACCAGACTGGGCAGGAAAATTTGTGAGACTCTTACTCTCCAATTAATCACAAGAAAACTTAAAGTGGCACTGTGGTTCAAAGCTGTAGAGCACTGGCCTTACATCGGAAGGGGTAACAATGTTCAAGAAGTAATGTACACACTACCTGATAAATGTAACTGCAACCCCTCTGTATATCACCCCAACAATAAAACTTTAAAAACGTGGTAGAGAACTGGACTTCAGTAAAGGAGCTTGAATTCAAGCCCCATGACTGGCAAAAATTAAAAATGAATGAATGAATAAATAAATAAAGCCCAAAAAAGCATTTAGTATTCTTTAGGCACTCAACTTAAATCCTGAAACTTTCTGAATTTCAGTTGATCAAAGCAATGAAATTAAGTCATGGATAAGGATTGACTGATGGGTGTACCCATGAATCTCTCTACCGTTATGGCTAGCAATACCAGAGAGGAAAGACATAATCAAGGTTCAGAAAGCACTGTCTGGAATTACAGGAAGTTAGACACAGACTTCCATCTTACTGAAACACTGAGAGTATCAGAGCACACCTTTCTGTGTGTATGATTTTATAATAATTCTTGATAGGAAAACCAAGAATAAAACTATTTATAGAATCCCACAGCCAACAAAGAAGTCAAGGATACTTGTTACAACAGGCCACTCATTTTACAGATGTAGAAACCAAAGCCATGAGAATCTTTATTACTGAACTGTGTTCACACTGCAAGTTGGTAGCAGAATGTGGATTAGCACCTATCTCTTCTTGATTTTTCAGGTTAGTGTTCTTCCCATTGTACCATGAGTCTCAACTAGTAAAAAAATAAAACTATCACATACGTTTGATATATGCATATGGTCTCGATTAAAAAGCATTCCATTGTTAGGCAAATTTTGAAGTTCAAATTCGATTTAAAAGAAAAGATTAAAAAAAAAAGAAATAAAGTTCTAGTATTTCTTCCTGCCTCTCTTAGTTTGTCTTTTTGGACTTCCTATAATGACTTTGATGTTGTCACTACTTAATTTTGATATTTGTTTCCTCCCAGTCCACAAAAAATAAAACATGAAAATGCATTAAACTTAACATAAAATCTAGTCTCTCAGAGTTACATTTAGAATTATCATATAATTTGGGGAAATAGTCATAGGTTCCCAATGAATGAGTATTTTCATACCTACATTAACTATGAATCTGCATTAATGACTATAATACTTACGAAGACATTATATATTTCAGAAAATAGTGCACTATGGCCATTGTCTTTGCTACCTCTGCTTCCAAATTCAGGTTCACTCATCCTTACATATTCATGGATTTTCTGCATTGTTGGTTTCCCTATTTGGCTTTCCCACTACCTATGCTTGGCATTGTTTGATAAAAGCTTATTTAATGAAGTGGAGTCAAGTTTCATCCTGTAATGATACTGGCTCAGTGAGTCTCAGCATTGTTTTCACATCAGAATCAGCTGAAGAGGTATTTAAAGCAGACAAGATTCCCCGTATGATGGAATGGGTACGTTACCCATTCTTCTCTTCATAAGACAATGATAAAATGGGACACTCTGTCAAAACCATGATTAGGAGCCACACATGGTGGCACATGCCTGTTATCCTAACATTTGGGTGTAGAGGTAAGAAGATCTCAAATTTAAGGCCAGCCTTAGCTAAATGAGAAGATCTCAAACTTAAAGCCAGCCACATTGAGCCACCTAGTGAGACAAAATCAAAAATAAAGAATAAAACAAACACAACACAAAACAAGAACCTCAAAAAATGCTAAAAAAAATCACTCAAAAGCATACACCACACCAGTAAGGGGTTATTAATTTTCTAAAAAGACTGAACTTATGTATGAGCAGTAGGGTTTTATGGATTCTTGCATAAGCCCCTCCTAGCCATCAATCTCAGTTCATAAGTTAGTGCTACAAAGACTGTTGAAAGTAAAGCCAGAGAGGAACTTTGAGAGTGATAAGTGCAAAATGATGCCCCACATGAGGGGAGCAATAATAATTGAAATGGCTGCATTCTTGTAAGATAATATATATCCCAGAAAGCACTGACATGATGTGTTTCAGTGCTGGGGATAAAAGCCAATTAAGAATTCTAGCCAGGTACTGATGGATCACTCCTGTAACCCTAGCTACACAGGAGGTTGAGATCTGGAGGATCCTGATTGAAGAACAGCCAGGCAGGAAAATCCACTAGACTCTATCTCCAAAATAACTGGCAAAAAAACAGAGCTGGATCTTAGGCTGGAGTGATAGAATGGCAGTTGAGCAAGCAAGTGTGAGCTACTAGAAGAGGAAGAGGAGGAGGAGGAGGAGAAGCAGGAGGAGGAGGAGGAGGAGGAGGAGGAGGAGGAGGAGGAGGAGGAGTAAAGCCATCTGTAGAGGTCAATGTGAAGACATTCCCACATGAAGACAGAACTCAGTGCTCAGACCACCTTAAAGGAAATGCTAAAGAAAAAAAAACCTTTATTCTTAAAGAATATCACACTGAAGAGCAATCTGATTCCACATCCCCCAAAAGTAAATGGGTAAATATAAAAGATGTGTATGCATAGGTCACATATTCCTATCATGAAATTTTAGAAGATCAAAGGTTGTATACAATGTTTCCTGCTGCACTTACTGCATTGCATTTATAACAGGACATAGAATGTAAGAACATGAAGAAAGAAAGCAAAGGATCAGAGCAAACAGAATTTGACTCCACTAGCTTAAGAGAGAATTTCTGACTGGGTTTCTCAAGGAATCCTTGGTGGAAGAACTGGAGATTGAAAGATGGTGGGATATCCCAGGATGACAGAGAGAGATGTACAAAAGCTGAAAAATGAAAGCTCTGTTTTCATGGCTAACTTTTCTCTATATTGTCATTCAATTTTGCTAAGTGATTTGAAAAAAAACCTGAACCCATTTTATTATTCTAATGAATTTCCTCTACAACTGTATCTTTGCATCTACTTATAAGCAAATTCTGCTGTGTTTATGTAAAGTGCTCAGCTCTTCAAAGGAAGACAAAAGGACTATGTTTTTAATGAACTGTGGCTTAACTTTTCACTATCTTTACTCCAGTGGGCCCCTTTCTACAGAGCTCCTGGTATCTGAAGTTCAATCTCTTTCATTGTCAGGATCCCCTTCTGGACAACCATTTGGAGTTGAATGCTCTCTTTTTCCCTGTTTACTTTTCTGTTGTCCACATTTACCTATTATAATTGTTAAGACAAAACTTTCTTGGGAGCAGGGAGTATGGCCTAACGGTAGAGTGCCTGCCTAGCACGCACGAAGCCCTGGGTTTGATTCTTTGGTACCACATACACAGAAAAAGCTGGAAGTGGTAATGTGGCTTAAGTGGTAGAGCACTAGTCTTGAGAATGTCCAAGGACAGTGTCAAGGCCCTAAGGTCAAGCCCCAAGACTGGCAATAAATTAAAAAAATAGAAACTTTCCTTGAACTGTTGTAGCATTTGGGATCTACTTTTGATTTAAAATGGCTCCTGTATCTACATCTTGTCAGCATAAGTCCTTTTTACTGACCTTTCAATTCTCCTGAATCAACCTCAACATTTAGGAAAGTTTCATGAGAAAACTTATGGACAAGTGAGAGATAGCAGAGCCCTTTGCTAATTCATGGTGCAGAAAATGTTCTTGCAAGGCGCAACATAAATTTAATCATTTAACATTACCCCTGACATTTTCCCAATATTTAATGTCATAATAAATAACCATCCATCAGCTTGAAATTTTAAAATATTCTTTGCATTATTAACCTTTTTCTCCCTTTTCCTTTCCTTCCTTTCCTCACTCCCCAAGCCTTATTTGTTTTCTTCTCTACTCTATTTCACACTCTTGGCAACAGAAACATCTCATTCTTAGTTGTTTACATAGCCAGGCACCAGTGGCTTATGTCTGTAATCATAGCCACAGAAGAGGCTGAGATCTGAAGAACATGATTCTAGGCCAGCCAAGACAGAAAAGTCCTTGCGATTCTTATCTCCACTTATTCAACATAAAAGCTGGAAGTGGAGCTGTGATGCAGATGGTAGAGCACTAACCTGGAGCAAAAACAAAAAACAAACAAAAGAAGACTCAGGGACATTGCCTGAGTTCAAGTCCCAGGACTGGAATTACACACACACACACACACACACACACACACACACACACCACAATTATTTAAATATAACTACATTTCTTCCTTGTATAGGTTTTTTCATCCTTCCTTTTCATGACTTAAATTTCTTTTTTTTGTTTTTTTTTTGTTTTTTGCTTTATTTTTTTATTGTAATTAGTAAAAGGGTTACATGATATTTGCCAGATAGAAGGTGCATTAATTCACATACATTGATACCCTTTCACATGTCTTGGTACCCGTTTCCCTCCCCCCCCACACCCCCCACCCGTCTTGGTTTTCCCCCCTTCCCTATCAAATTTCAAATATTCAAATACAAATAAATTCAATATATCAGATAACAAAGTGAGATACTATACCAATATGAGATAACCAAGGGACAGCAAAGGAGATGAGAGACAACATAGTATATTAAGGACAACAATCATTCATTATATGGCTTTTGTTTCACTATCCTGGAGGTCCTTTCAATTAGCTTCACATTATATGTCCTTATGTATCAAGATTTTGCTCTATTGCAAATCTCTCCTAGGAGAGCCCAAGGTTTCTACTGATTATGACGAATGAGGGAAACCATTGAGCCTAAGTTCCTTTGAGTCTGGCTTACTTCACTTAATATGATTTTTTCTAAGTCTTTCCATTTCCTAACAAATGGGGCGATGTCATTCTTTCTGACAGCAGCATAGAATTCCATTGTGTACAAATACCACAACTTGTTGATCCACTCATCAACTGAGGGACATCTAGGTTGGTTCCATATCTTTGCTATGGTGAATAGTGCTGCAATGAACATTGTTGTGCTAGTGGGTTTAGTATGTCCTTGTTTCTGGGTGGTTGGGTAAATGCCAAGTAGTGGAATTGCTGGGTCATAGGGGAGTTCTATGTTTAGCCTTTTGAGGCACTGCCACACTGCTTTCCATAGTGGTTGAATGAGTTTGCACTCCCACCAACAGTGTAGTAGTGATCCCTCCTGGCCACATCCCCTCCAGCATCTGTTGTCATTCGTTTTCCTGATCCTGGCCATTCTAGCTGGAGTGAGGTGGAATCTTAGAGTTGTTTTGATTTGCATTTCTTTTATGACCAGAGATGTTGAGCATTTCTTCATGTGTCTATAGGCCATTTTTGTTTCTTCTTCAGAGAAGACTCTCTTTAAGTCTTTGGCCCATTTTTTAATGGGATGGTTGTTACTTTGGAGGTTAGTTTTGGAGTGATTCAATTTTTTGAGTTGTTGATATATTTTAGATATGAGGCCTTTGTCCGTTGTTTGGTTGGTGAAGATCTTCTCCCACTCTGTAGGCTTCCTGATTAGTTTACTAGCTATGTCCTTTGCCATACAAAAGCTCTGCAGTTTAATGCAGTCCCACTTATCCAGCCTTTCTCTGATTTGTTGTGATTCTTGGTCCTTATTAAGAAAGTTTCGACCTGTGCCAAGGAGGCCTAGTGTATCTCCTATTCCTTCCTGTAGAGTTTTCAGTGTGTCATGACTTAAATTTCTACTGACAGGTAACATTTTATTCTTCAGAAGCTTTCTGTGTTTAATGCATAGCCATAGTCATAAGAAAATACCAGGAGCCCTGTTTCAAATCCCCCAAACAGAACAATTATATATTGTAGAAAGGGTGGATGAGGGCCAAGTATCCATGGCTCACATCTATGGTCCTGGTTACTCAGGAGAGATCAGAAACATTGTGGTTTGAGGACAACACAGACAAAAAGTTTCAGACCACCAACCCCTCCAATAGCTAGGCACATGTCTGTTGTTCTAGTTACTCAGAAGGCTGAGATCAGGAAAATGGTGGTTCTAGGACAGCCCAGGCAAAACAGGTTGTGAGACTCCATTTCAACAGAAAAAGCAGGTGTAGTGACATACATCTATTATTCCAGCTCCAGTGGGAAATATAAAATAATAAGAGGATCATGATCCAGAATAGTGTAGACAAAAGGCAAGATCCGCTCTCAAAATTAACCAGAGTGTATGGGGCTGAAGGTAGGGCTCACACACTGGAAATGACCCCTAGGAAGTGCAAAGCCTTGAGTTCAAATTTCAGTACCACAAGAAAAAAAGAAAGAAGAAAATAAGAATAAGGATAAAACATGGAAAGATGTAATTTTTTTATCTTCTACAGGTAAGATTTATACCTTATTATATACATCTTTTAATTTTTATCTGTTTTGTACTATTTCAGAAGATAATTTAAGCAGATTATAGATATGACCCATTTTTCAGCAGGAATGAGTTTAGTACATAGTTACTAGACATAGTGTTATTCAAAGAATTTGACAATACTAACAGGAATGCCTTATAGAGTCTAAGGCTGTCCTGCTGTTGTCAGAATTGTCCTGGCTGTGCAAAAGTTAGTCTCTAACTTCCTAACAAGACATCTTATTCACATTCTACCCTATATTGGGTGGGGCCACTGTAGCTGACAAGATATTGCCTGAGAGTTACCTTCCTCATCTGAGATGTGCCTGCTTTCTCATTTTCTCAGGAGAGACTACTGTGGAAAAGGTCAGGCCTGTTGCAATAGCTCTCTCTGGCTCCCAGAGTCTAGAGATCGCTACTGGAAAGTTCAGTTACACTTGACTGTCTGGTCAGCAGGAAGGAAGATGCTGACTTTGTGGGAGCCAAGATCCTGAGGGAGAGAGCTAACATTTCACCTCCAAGCCCAGGGAGGTGAGTACTGTGTCCTTCCTCCATCTTCAGCTGTCCCCTTCTACTCGTTATGAAAGAGGACATGGCTTTCCTTTTCCCAACATGATTCACCTGCCCAGGGAATGGGAATTGCCATTCTGGAGATAATTTGTTTCCCCACAGACAATATTTCCAATGTACAGTCTCTACATTCTAGAGTAAATCCAAGTAACTCGAGGTTTTCTGCTTGTTTTTCCCCCTACTTTAGACAGTCAATCATACAGGAAGTAGTCTGACATAATTCGTTGGTACTTAAGTACTAAGAAGACATGGCCCAGAATGTTCTATTGATTATTGTCAACCCAAAACTTTGATGTTCTTTCCTTATACATAATAATGAAAATTTTATTTAGAGTTAGGCATCATGACTTGCTCCTGCAATCCTAGCTATTCAGGAGGATGAGATCTGAGAGAATTGTGTTTGGAAGTTAGACTAGGCATGTAAGTCCAGGAGACTCTTATCTCCAATAAATTGCCCCAGAACAGTTAGAAGTGGAGCTCTAGTTCAACTAGTAGAGCACTGGCTTTGAGCAAAAGAAACTCAGGAGCAGTGCCATAGGCCCTAGGACCCTAGGATCAGCACAATATATTTATGTGTGTGTTTGTATAAACATATATATATATATACATACACACAGACATATACTCCTACACAGAGAGAATGAGAGAGAGAGAGGGGAAAAATGTAAGTATAATTCTAGAGGAAAAAAAGGCAAGAGTACCTCCTCTGTCCCTTTCTATTGCTGTGACAAAACACTGTAGATTACAAGGCATTTTATAAAGAATAGAGGTTTATTTGGCTCACAGTTCTGGAGGAGGAAAGTTCAAGTTGGGACAGCAGTGTCTGGCCAGTGCCTTGTTTGTGTTAGATGGCAAAAGTGGAAAGGCAAATGGCACATGTAGGGAAAAAATGTTTGGGATTGCCTTGCTTTTTAATAAAATAACTAATTCAGGGGCCGGGAGTTTGGCCTACTGGTTAAAGTGCTTGCCTAGCATGCATGGAGACCCGGGTTCGATTCCTCGGTACCACATACTTAGAAAAAGCCGGAAGTGGTGCTGAGGCTCAAGTGGTAGAGCTCTAGCCTTGAGAAAATCGAAGGACAGTGCTCAGACCATGAGCTCAAGCCCAGGACTGGCAAAAAAAAATAAAATAAAGTAACTAATTCAGTCCTATAAGAACATATTAATCTGTCTCTGAGGCAAAGCCCTTTGCCTCTCAAATTCCTCTTAAAGGTCCTACCTTTAATGTAATCAACACGATTACATTGGAGACCAAATTTCAGATTTGGAAGGAATAATCCATATTTAAATCACAGCAATTAAGAACCCTAATTAATCAGTAGCTTTCTAGGCAAATTATATTTCTCTTAACAGTCTGTTAGCTCAACAGTTCCAGATTCAGACACTCTTTTTTTTTTTTGCACCAGTCCTGGGCTTGAACTCAGGGCTTGAGCACTGTCCTTGGACTTTCTCAAGGCTAGAGCTCTACCACTTGAGCCTCAACGCCACTTCCGGCTTTTTTCTATGTATGTGGTGCCGAGGAATCGAACCCGGGTCTTTGTGCATGCTAGGCAGGCACTCTACCACTAGGCCAAACTTCCGGCCCCCGGATTCAGACATTCTACAGACAGGCTTCATTCGCCATAAAACATTACTTCCTTACTAGTAACAGAAAGGTAGTAACAATGAAATAAGGTTCTATATGTGTGTGTATTTACATATATATACATATATGATGCTAATCCTTGAGAAAAGATAATCATCAGATGACATATAAAATGTCAGAAGATCCATTCAAATCCCTCCAAGACTGAGAAATTCTATCAGAAATCAGGTGAAAATAAGAATCCAACAACAAGCAATACATCAAAATATATCTACCTACTGGTCACCACATCTGCTCTAGCTAGGCCACAGCATTAGCCTTCTAATTAGGTGACTTGCTAATGTCTTTTTTTGGTAGTCTATTCTTTAGATATCTGCCAGAGTGATATCACAACTCAACAATTAAATTTATGATGCTACCCCCTTGTGCTAAGTTTTGCCATACTTCCTCTACTTTTAGCTCAGAATAAAAAGTTCCTTATAGCCCATGGTAGTTTATGTCTGTAATCCTAGCTAATTAAGAAGCTGAGATCTAAGAACCACAGGGTTTTTTTGTTTGTTTATTTGTTTTGCTAGCCCAGGCAAGGAAGTCCATGAGTCACCAAAAAGCCTAAAAGTGGAGCTATTCATTACCCTGAAAAAAAAAAAAGAGTAAGTAGAGGTATCATAATACCTGATTTCAAACTGTACTACAGAAACATAGAAACATAGTAGTTGGGCACCAGTGGCTGGTGTCTGAAATCCTACCAACTCAAGAGGCTGAGATCTGAAGATAATGGCTCAAAACTAGCTTGGCCAGGAATGTCTATGAGACTTTTATCTCCAGCTACAAAATGCCAGAAGTGAAGGTGAGGCTCAAATAATAGAGAACCAACCTTGAATGAAAAAATAAGAGACAGTGCCCAGGCACTAAGTTCAATCCCTAGTATTGAACTCACACACACACCACAAACTAGCATGGTACTGGCACAAAACCAGGTAAGTAGAACAACTGAATAGAAGACCTAGAAATAAACCCATATAGCTACAATCATCTGATATTTTGCAAAGAATAATTGTTGCAATAAAAACAACTCTTAAACAAATATTGCTGGAATGTAGAAGAATGAAACTAGATCATTATCTCTCACATATAGAAAAATCAGTTCAAAATAGGTCAACGATGCTACAAATATAAGATTATGTTGCAAATATAAGATTCAAACTTTGAAATTACTATAGGGAAACATAGGAAAAATACTTGAAAGATGTAGGAGCACAGGCAACATTTTTCTACAATCCACTTAAAATAGTTCTCAAAAGACATAAAAAATGCCCAATAAAATTACAAAAAGAAATCTTCAGCATCTTTAATTGTCTAATGTTAAAATGACATTGGGATTTGATCCCACAGGGGCCAGAATTACTATTGTAAAGAAAGTAAATAATACATCTTGGTAAGGATACAGGGGAAAAGGAACACTTTTATGTTGTTGTTGAAAATATAAATTAGTGCAAACACTAAGAAATCAATATGGATGTTCCTCAAAAAACTGAAAATAGTACTACCATATGATCCTGCTCTACCACTCATTATACAGATATACATCAGAAGAAATATGTGAGCACAAACTAGAGATATTTGAACATCATTTTGTATTAGCACTATTTTATACAAATACACACACGCGCGCACACACACACACACACACACACACACTCCATTTGAATGTCCATTCAGCCATAAAAAAAGAATAAAACTATGTTATTGCAGGAAAATGGAAAGAACTGGAAATCATCATGTGACATGAAATGAATTAGACAGAGAAAGATAGATATCACCTATTTTCTCTTGTATGCAGAATCTAGACCAAATTAAAATGATATGAATGTAAAAGGAGACTGGAAGGGGAACCAGTGGGAGTGTGAAAAGAGAAATGGATGGGGTGATGGTGCAAGTGATTGAAACACACTATATAAATGAACAATGAAACCTACTACCATTCTAAACTGGGGGATAATAGGAGTGACTCTGATCAAAGTATAATATATGCATTATTGAAATATCACAACAAACCCTTTAGGCAATTAATATACAATAATAAAAATAAGAGTCCTTGCATAAGAGTGGCAAAGCAATCAAGAGTATTATTTTTCCTTTAATCTCTGCTAATACTTTCTAGATGTTTGTGGTTTGCTTTAAGATTTTTTTCCCCTCCCTATGACCAAGCATAAAGGCATTTGGAAAATCATTCCAAAACTCATTTTACAACTGATGGATCAGAGCAAGTCACCAATCTGTGCTGCAACATTTACACTGAACAACCCCTTGCTCCTAAGACTAAGGTCAGCCAATCACTGAGCATTTATAAATCTCCATAGTTTCTACTTTGAACACCAGAAATCACACTGTAAAGCAGAAACTAAGAATAAGCACAGAGCCTTGTACTTGCAGATGTTCCACACAGGGGCATTTCCAACTGAAAGGGCTTCCAACAACATTCCTCACAAAACAAAGAGGTATTTCATTTAATGGGGAAAAAATCATTTCATTTTGAACAAGCTTAACTACACCCTTAAAAAGTTACGAAGATTTCAAAGTGTTCAAAGAATAGTATCTCCAGCTGCTAGTTCTAGGTCTAAAAACAGAAAGACTAAAATAGCTCCACGATTAGATTAACCTTCTTTGTGTTTCACATGGCATGATTCAAGGGAAGACACAATATTCTTCTACTGCCCCTGTTTCTAGCTCAACACGTTTCTACCCAGAAACTTGAGTTGTTCAAACACAGAAAAAGTGAAAATATCTGCCTACACACAGGTATTCATAATAAGAATGAACAAGATACGATGTTGAACACAGAAAAATTATTTTGTATGTGGAGTTTAGTACTGCTAGGTGCTGATGCTCATGTGTAAGCCTAACTACCCAGGAGACTGAGATCTGGAAGATTATGTTTAAGTCGAGTGTGGACTCCATCTCCAAAACAACCAGCATAAGGCCAGGCTGGAGGTGTGGCTCAAATGATAGAGTTCCAACTTAGCAA
Organism: Megascapheus bottae; assembly: GCF_031878675.1. Taxonomy (NCBI): domain Eukaryota; kingdom Metazoa; phylum Chordata; class Mammalia; order Rodentia; family Geomyidae; genus Megascapheus; species Megascapheus bottae. The sequence goes on from NC_143527.1 coordinate 39,922,236, forward strand.
GCATGAGGTCCTGAATTCAAACCCTAGTGCACACACACACACACACACACACACACACACACACACAATTACCTAAGGTTCTTTATAGCTAAAGCAGCTAAGTCTTACAAGAATTATATAAAGGAAATGTTTTTGGAGTAAATATACTCTAAAGTCCCAATTGATCGGAGGAATGTATATATACCTATAATCCCAGCACTCTGGAGACCAAGGTAGGATTGTAGCCTAGACTACACAGTAAGACCTCATCTCAAACTACACTAGGTCGAACAAAAAAAAAAAAACAGAACTCATTTCATGTTTGATATAATAGGCCAAATTATAAATAATTATGAATATTATAAATATGGATAAATTAAAGATGTATAAAATCATAATAATTTTAATTTATGAGTGCTAACAAGAGCTGAAGAAATGAAGATCATTTAAAAATACAAATTCATGAGCCCAGCATGGTTGCTCACACCTGTAATCCCACCTACTCAGGAGGCTGAGATCTGAGGATCAAGATTCAAAGCCAGCCCCGGCACAAAAGGACCTGAGACTCTTGTCTCCAATTAACCTCTAGAAAATGGGAAGTGGGGCTTGGCTCAAGGGTAGGAGCTGAAGAACTCAGGGACAGCGCCCAGGCTGAGTTCAAGCTCCTGACCCACACACAAAAAAAATACAAATTCATAAAATTCTTTAGGTTCTTCTGAATTGGAGTAATGAACTTGGCACACAAAAGGTTACACTAACAACTGCATAATGTAAATACCTATCTTCTACAGATCCAGAACAGACAGTCTAGGAAAATGGATATTTAAAACATAATCCTCCTCCATTAACAGACAGCTGCTTTTCTAAATGAAGCTCTTGAACATATCTGTGGAACATTTTTCAAGAGAACGAAATGATGCTTGTCACATACTCATGGTGTTAATTCCTTCTAATTTTTCTTTGGAAGGCAAGTCATTGGAAAGGAGTGCTAAAAGAAATACGTTCACCTCAGCAGCAATATTTCCATATTTGTAGCCAACACACAATCCTTCTACATATTCTGTGGCAGAACATGACCTATGAAAGTGAGACTGCAAAATGATCTTGTTCCATCTGAAACAAAATTTTAGAACATTGCACTCATACATTCCAGGTAAACTCCAGAAGACTCTGGCTCTCCTCTTGAACGTAGCAGAAGCTCCCAGAGATCATTGTCACTGACAACATGACCGCTGTAGATTAGGTGCTCTTCAAACCCAACAGAGATTGAGGATTTTCTGCCTTTTCCTCATCTCCTCTATAATCCACTCTATTATTTCTCCAATAACTTTTTAGATGCTCAGAGATCAATGGCTTTTCCAGTTGCTTTATAGTGTATCTTATTGCTTTGATTGCCATATGTATTGGAGAACAGTATTAGGAGCAGCAGGTAGTTACTGACCACATAGCCTATGAATGTCTGAATTTTTGAGATCAGCAATTCTTATTGTAGGCTATGGAGTTTTAATTTTAAAACTAATCACAAGGGGTTGGGAATATGGCTTAGTGGTAAGAGTGCTTACTTAGCATGCATGAAGCCCTGGGTTCGATTTCTCAGTACCACATACACAGAAAAGGCAGAAATGGCACTGTGGCTCAGTGGTGGAGTGCTAGCCTTGAGTAAAAGAATTTCGGGGACAGTGACTAGGCCCTGAGTTCAAACCCCAGGACTGGAAAAAAAAAGTCATAAGTATCTTGCAAGTGGATTTTAGTCGCCATGAAAAATTTCATTCCGCAAAGTGATGAATAAAAATTGCCTTGGACTAAGAAAGCAAATATCTGCTTAACATTCAATAGGCTGGACCAATAATCACAGATAAATTCACTGTAGTGGTCATAGGAATCAACATTTCTCCCATAGACACTGCTATTACACAAGGTTATAGTAACTTTGGCTAACTACAGACGCAACAAGACATTTTCTTCTTTGATAGCAAAGACTAACAGTGGGTTTGCTGTTTGAAACTACATCTGTAGGCTGAAACATCTCACTCTTGCCTAGAGGACCTCTGGCACTTAGTGATGCAGAAAAAAAGCCTCATCTCCCTCTCTAAGCAAGGAGTTTCTGAATATAGCACTTACATTTATCTTAAGTTTATTGTTTCCAAGGAAATGAGGTCTTGAGTAGCTAGGATTATAGGTGTTAGCTATTGGCCCTGGGCTAATATTTTTTTAAATATAATTTCTCAGCTAAAGAAAAGGATCTGATCAAATTATAGCTCATACTTTTGAGTTTGGCCTTTCAGACACACAAAAAAGTAGAGTACACCTGGTATAGTTCAGTTGCCTGTGACTATACAGGTTTCTCATCTAAGCAGAAGGAGTGTAAGAGCCAGGAAACCAGCTGTGAGTGTTAAAGTGATATTTTCTGGCTCTGCTGCTGCTGCTGCTAAAGTAACCTGTGGCAAAACTCCCCTGCTTCTAGAAATATCACAATTAGCAACTCAAGAAAGGCTTGCCTTTGTGACTCTAAAGCTCTCTGTAAATTTCAAAAAGACAATAAAAGGAAATCTGTATAGACCCAGGCTCAAGACTCTGAAAACAGTCCCCCTTTACCCTTGGTTCCAAGGAAGGGCTGCCATATTTAACAAGAAAAGAAAATCTATTTAGGAGGATGGTTCAGACCATGTGCCTCTTTCCTAAGGTTGGAGGCTGCTCCTGACATACCCGTGAGAGTAGCCATAATCGTAGGCTGAAGCTGCCTTCCGACTGACTTCAGAACTGGAGTGTTGTGTGGCCCCGAGGCTGTAGGCCTGAGAGGCCTGCTGCTGGTAGGAGGAGGCAGACACCTGGCTAGAGGAGGCTGATTCCTGGCGATGTGCTGCAGAGGAGCGGCTACTGTAGGCTGTGGAGCCATGGGTGTAGATGGCAGATCGCTTCTTCGCCTGCTGGTACTGGCTCATGGTGGTGCGTAGGTCCTTGTTGCGATAGCTGAGATCATAGTGCTGGTGAGATTTCTGGTAGAAAGGCAAAGACATCATGTGCCCTTGAGGAAGGGAGACCACCTAGAAGAAGACAGCAGTCCTTCAGTGAATCATTATGGAGCAAGTCACCTTAATCAATGTGTAAGAATTTCTACGGTTAAAAAAAAAAAAAAGAATTTCTACGGTTATCTTTCCGATAACTAAACTGGTTACTCAATAAACTACCTCCTTCACTGCCCACAGATACCCCTCCTGTCATTGTGTTTTCTTTTTCTTTTTTTTTCTTTATTTCTAGGAGGGTTTGAGAAACTCCTACACTGGCTACTTTACTTCTGTCTCCAACTGTATGTAATGCATAACATGGTTTTTGTTTTTTAGCATTTCCTTATGGCTCGATTTGGGACCATATATAATGGGGAGAATAACTGAATAATAGTAATAGCCAATTATTCAACAAATAATTAATGAGTACCTACTATGAACAAGAATTACTCCAGCACAAGGCAACAAGGCATAAAAAGATAAATAAAATTTCTGCTCTACAGAGGTGTATCTTCTATTGTAGGAGACAGACAACAATGAAGATTAAGTAGTAAGGTAGGAGGTACTAAGTACCATAGAAAAAAATAAGTAATAAAGAGAGATAGATACAATTTTAAGCAGCCTCATTAGGCATGGTGTCACGGAAAGCAACATCTGAACATGGAACATCTCGGGGAAGAGTGCTTCAGATTGAAGGAACCCTAGAACATAGCAAACAAAGCTGCGAGGCATCAGGGGTTGGAAAATGAAGAAGAGGTAGAGAAGATGATGTTCAAGGTGAAGAAAATTGAATGGGTAAAGGACAGAGAGTTTAAGGTCATACAGGCCACTGTAAGTACCTGGCTTTTATTCTAAAAGAGCTGAGAAAGGGCATACTAAATCCACTAGCACAACGATGTTCATTGCAGCACTATTTACCATAGCAAAGATATGGAACCAACCCAGATGCCCCTCAATTGATGAGTGGATCAACAAGATGTGGTATTTATACACAATGGAATTCTATGCTGCTGTCAGAAAGAATGGCATCACCCCATTTGTAAGGAAATGGAAAGACTTAGAAAATATCATATTAAGTGAAGTAAGCCAGACTCAAAGGAACATAGGTTCAATGGTTTCCCTCATTTGTCATAATCAGTAGAAATCTTGGGCTCTCCTAGCAGAGATTTACAATAGAACAAAACCTAGATACATAAGTCCATTTAGTATGATGCTAAATGAAAGGACCTCCAGGATATAGAGACAAAAGCCATATGAGTGATTGTTGTCCTTGATGTACTATGTTATCTCTCATCTCCTTTGCCGTCCTTTGGTTATCTGATATTGTTACAGTATTTCACCTTGTTATCTGATATATTGTATATATGCTTATTTGGTTATTTGAAATCAGACAGGGAAGGGGGGAAAACAAGAGGAGGGGTGGGGGTATCAATGTTTGTGAAGTAATGCACCTTCTATGTGGTGAATATAATGTAACCCTTCTATTAATTACAATAAAAATATATGAAAAAAGAGCTGAGAAGTCACTGCTAGTCATCAGCTTGGAGAAGAGACCATTGTGAGACAAGTGAGAGAGCCAGGAGACCAATTACAAGGTCATATGGGATGAGTTGTAGGCTCTCAAATGCATAAGCATGACACAAACTCTAACCTTCAGAATATGACTATATTTGGGGATAAGATCTTAAAAAGGAAAGTTAAAATGAGCTCATTGGAGTGAACTCTAATCCCATTTGAGGTGATGCTGTATGAAATGGGAATTAGAATACATATTGGTACACATTATGGAGGACCATGTGGTGACACTGAGGGAAGAGTGCATCTATAAGCCAAGGAGAGACCTCAGCCAAAACAATCCCTGCCAATATTTTGACCTGAGATATTTAGACTCCAGAACTATAAGGAAGTACATTTCTGTTCGTTAAGCCATCTACTTGTGAAACCATCATAGTGCACACGTTTGTGGGCACACAAAGGCAACTGCCTCAACCTAGGCCAGCAGTGACCATGAAGTGTAACAAGTGGCCAGACTTTATGTAGGGTCTAAAGGTGTAACTAGTATTATTTTCTTAGGTTTGGACTGTAGTATGAAGAACAGCAATGACACCAAAGATTTTGCTTGAGCAACTAGAAGAGTGAGGTTGCTGTTGTGTGTGAGATGGTGAGGATAAAAAAGCATTAGTTTGGATGGAAAAAATGGAAGACTGGTTTGAGATTTGCACTTGAAGGCACCTTCCAGACCCTCAAGAGGAGAGGGGTCCAGAATGGAGCTCTACATCTGGGAGTCAGTAGCAGGCAGGTGGCACCAAAAGACAATTTATAAATGGGGAATTCCTAGCACTGAACACTGGAGTCTGATTATATACAAGCTCTCTCAGTCTCACAAATACTTCAAAAAAAAGTATAGTTTCAAACTAGAAAATTTATTTGCTTCATTAGAAATCTCCATATAGAGACTTCCAGCCTTCCTACAGAAGGCTGTTACCATTGTAAACCTTAGATAGCCATTTTGCTGAATATCAGAAGAGTTTGCCTAGCACCAGGAGGGAGAGGTCACATTGCATTCGCTTTCTTCAATAGTCTGCTCACTGACAGGAAGAGGCCTATTAGCCATACATAGGTAGCCTGACATGAAGCAATAGTTTTATGCAAGTACCTTATATTAGTTTTAAAATTTTTTCTGTATGTGCTGAAATGCTATGTTAAAATCCTATTTTAGAAGTATTTTGGAAGCTAGGTGCTGGTGGCTTATACCTATAATTCTAGCTACTCAAGAGGCTGAGATCTGAGGATCACAGTTCAAAGCCAGCTGGGGCAAGAAAGTCTGTGAAACTCTTATCTCCAATTAAACACAGAAAAAAACTAGAAATGGTGCTGTGGCTCAAGTGGTAGAGTGCTAGCTTTGAGAAAAAAAAAAAAAAGAAGGAGCTTAGGGACGGCACCCAGTCTCAGAGTTCAAGACTGGCCAAAACACCAAAAAACTGGAAATAGCTAGGCTTTTAAAATGTTTTTTTTTTCTGGGACCAGGGTTTGAACTGAAGATCTTGTTCAGCTGGTGTGCTACCACTTGAGCTGGTCCTCCAGCCAGGCTTTTTGCTGGTTAATTAGAAATGAAATTTAGTAGACTTCTTGCCCAAGGTGGCTTTGCACTTTGATCCTCTAAGGATCTCAGCCTCCAAAGTAGCTAGGATTATAGATGTGTGAAAATGGGTCTGAGTTAAAATTTATTATTTTTAATCACATGTAAATCCTTCAAATTGTTTGAATTAATTTTATGTTAGTATATGTTAATTGTACAAACTAGTGTTTATTAACAGTCCAATGTCACTGTGGCATTGTGCATTAATGATACATGCACATATAGACATATTCATTCCCTCTGTTATTTAAAGCTACTTTTTATTTAAACTATATTTAAAATTCAGTATATATTCCCTAGAGAAGAAGATACAGCAAACTTCACTCCTGAAATATTTACTTTAGGTTCCATGGAAGATATCAGTCTACATGGCATTTCCTAAGAGAAAAAAATAGCTACTAGCAAGCAACTTAGCTTCAATCTTTAATTAGATGGCTATTTCTGCTATTAAATATACAAAATGATTATCATGCATAATGAGTAATCATTACATGAATTTTCATAATATAATTAGGCACTACCTCTGTATTATATTATAAGCTAAAGGCACACTACCCAAATGATTTGAAATGCTGTAATTCTTTTTTGAAATGCTGTAATTCTTCACAAAGTAAAATCTTCAAATACCTTGCACTGATTCTGTTGTCCACTTTATGATTATTTTTTCCAAATGTATTCACCTTTAATTATATTTAATATTTCATATACATAGTTCATATACATAGTAAGCAGGACTTGACTTTAAGTCAACAGAGCTGACCTACAGAACAAAGATATAACTATCTTTTTTGTCCTCATCAAGTAAACAAGGCCTATACCATCACATTACAACTAGAGTTTGCTGAGAGAAAAGATAATTTTAAAGATAACTTGGGAATTTAGGGAGAGATACAAATTCCAAAGTTGTAATTTTGATGTGTGACTTTCTTATGTACAGTAGAGGCCAAAAGCTGATCAAGATGGTTCTCAGAGTGATCTTCTCAGAACTGTTACATAGAGATCTATGCTGATTCTGAAATATCACTGACTCATTTTCAAGTCAGGAATATCATGATTTGCTCATACATTCATCCACATCCATCAGAGCAAAATCACTGAATTGTAACCTAGCAACTTCAGAGTGAATTTGCTTTCTTTTGAGCTAATCTGTAAACTTTGTAGGCACACAGAGGAAGAAAGAACCTCCTGTCCCTCATCGACTTTCAATCAAACTGTTGAACTCTGACTTAGAAAGGATACTTGCAGCTGAATCTGAGATAAACATGATCTTTAAGTTCCAGGAATAGTTGCTTCATTTAAAAAGAAGACAGTGATCTGAGAACAGCCTTGCCAGGCCCACTAGCACCCTGCTGTTCTGATTTCACTTCCAGACGCTTCAATGTCCCATGTACAGCAAAGAAATTTTTCTGACATCTCAGTGGGAAAACTACACTCAAAAGCCAGAAAGAAGCCACCCATACTGCCATGCTACTGAAACATAAACTATTCAGAATATTTTTCTATGGCAATATCACACTTACCAGTTTCCAAAGGAAGGACGGTAGAGAAATGTTCCGATGCAGCTAGGTTGAATCCAAGAAAAAGTTAAGAGGCAGAGCTAAAGGCAGGATCCTGGGGGCCAGTTCAAAAATAATGCATGTGGTCAGGCAGCAGAATGTCAGAGCGACACAGCCAGCCTTTTATGGCCAAGAAGGAGGATAAATATAGTAGCACATGGGAGGGTAGCTCCAAGCCCTGAGGAGAGGCACAGGCAGGTACTGCCTTAGAAATGAGAATGTGTTGATGCCAGTTAATGTATCTGAAGTGAGTATATCAAACACGGGATTTCTATTGAGCTAGAAGATGTACATTCAACATCACATTTATTACTGGATAGTTAAAAGTGTAATGGAAAAGAGTGGTTTGCGTGAAGAGCTAAAAATAGGTATGGTAATCTGATTCTCAAAATGGACTTCATGGAATGTTAATGCCAAGATATGGCTCCGGGTATGCCGTTGCTAACACATGTATAATATGCTTAAAAGACACAATGTGAAAGAAAATTTGAGGCTAAGTATAGGTGTAACAAGAAATGGGCATTTCGGGCCTCATAATAAATGGTCCCTGTAACCAGTCTTTTCAAGGAAATATGCAAAGTCAAGTCTGAATATTAGATTCCCCTGTTTATTAGCTACAGCTTTCTGAGAAGGAATTTAATGTTCTAGTTTTTATATCCTCAAAGCATGTTCACATTAACTAACAAGAGATTGGTTTTCGCAGGATATAACTAAAGAGGAGGTATAACTTAGTGGTTACAACTGTGTTGTAAGTCAAGCAATGGTAGCTCATGCCTGCAATCCTTGGTTACTAGGGAGACTGAGAACAGAAGATTTTCCTGCCAGTCCAGGCAGGAAAAGCTCACAAGACCCTATTTCAGGGCAAAAAGTAGGACGGAGAGCATGACACGTGGTAGGGTGCCATCCTGGCAGGCTTGGAGTCTCAAGCTTGAGGCTTCAAGATGAAATCCCAATGATAACAATGAAACAAACAAACAAAAATCAAAAACATTTCACTGTGCATTCCAATTAGATCCAAGTTTCGGCCCATTGCTGACATTTCATAGCCATAGACATTCAAGCAGTTATTTCTCCTCCTTAAGCTTCATTTTTTTCTCTAAAATGGGGATATGAGTATCTAAATTCCAGGAGGTGATTATGATGATGCAGATGATACAACTAACCCTGTGACTGTCACAGAAGAAAAGCAGTAACTGTCAGCTATTCATTACTGGAGGTAATACTATGAAACTTCATTGCTCAGGTTGTATGTCTTGAGTGGCTGGTATTTTGATATATTGGCCTCTATTCTGACAAGTGGTTGTTGACTGAATACAAATCTGTTTTATCTATCAAAATATTGAACTAGCCCAAATATGATAATATGCATAATTACTAAGTTCTTTTTTAAAAGATAAAGATATTTTAATTAGTTTTGTGATACCTGAAAACATAAAAATTGTACATATGTACGCAGCATTGTGTAATATGTAAAGTGGATTAAATATATCTGTCTTAAACACTTATTTTTTATTCTTGTTGCTTTGTTGTTGTAGTTGTTGTGTTTGAACTCAGTTAGGTGCACTTGCTAAGCAAGCTATTATTTGAGTCATACCTCTAGACTTTTTTTTGCTTTGTCTATTTTGCTTAGATTAGAGCTCACCCAGTCTCTCCCTTTGGAGTAGCTGAGATTACAGGCATGAGCCACTATACCTGGCCAGCAATTAATGTTTCTTTTTTATTTTCGTTTCTATAAAGGTAGAGAGGCATTACAGCTACATAATTCAGATAAAGAGTATATTCCTTTTAAACAACACCACTCTTTCCCTGGCTCCCTCTCAGCTTTTCCCTCCTGGCACCACCCACAAGCTGTATAGTTCATTTTCTATGTAGTATCTAGTGGGGGTCATGGCTGCATGTGTTTACTTTTTGTTCCAACATTTCTGTGCCTCCTCTTTCCCCTCTCAAAGACTGATAAACTAACAAAAAAAAGGTAAAAGGAAAGAAAAAATTCTTTGTTGGAGTTTATTTAGGTGAATATTATTTTATATGATCAGATACACACAGTGATTGCGCCTTTATGATCCTTTCCTAAGAATATCCTCCTTTGGTCTCACATTGTGAATGCCTAGAAACCTGTATAATTTATCGTTAAAAGTATTGGCTAAGCCAGGCGCCACTAGCTCACACCTGTAATCCTAGCTACTCAGGAGACTGAGATCTGAGGATGTGGTTCAAAGCCAGCCTGGGCATTAAAGTCCCTGAGACTCTTATCTCCAATAAACCACCAGAAGACCGGAAGTGGCCCTGTGGCTCAAGGGGTAGGGTGGTAGCCTTGAGCTGAAGAGTTCAGGGACAGCACTCAAGCCCAGAGTTCAAGTCCCATGATCTACAAAAAAATAAATGGTTAGATGGCCACAAAGAAGACAGCAATGCCTTAACCATATGCATGTTATCAGATCCAAGGGCATCTTCCATTGTTGTCAAGGTGAGTACTTATTGTTACTTTATAGTGAAAATATTCAAAATCCTTTCTTCTAGCTTTTTGAAAGTACAGTAGAATATCATTATCTGTATTGATTCTACTGTTCAGTAGGACATCACAATTTCTTGTTCCTATCTAATTATACTTTAGCACCCACTGATCAGCCTTTCTCCTTCCCTCCACTCCATTCATCTCCCTGGTCTTTATTAGCTACCAGTCTACACTCCACTTCTATGACAGAAATTTTTTTAGACTCCATATGTTAGTGAGATCGTTTATGCCTGACACACATGATTGATCTCCAGTTTAGTTTATATTGTTATTATAGCAATATAATAGGACAGTGTGGGCTCTGTCCTAGGGCTTTCTCAAGGCTAGCCCTCTACCACTTGACCCACAACACCATTTCCAGCTTTTTCTATGTATGTAGTACCGAGAAATTGAACCCAGGTCTTTGTGCATGCTAGACAAGCACTTTACCACTAGGCCAAACTCCCAGTCCCCTTAATCTATATTGTTAGAAATGACACGGTTTTGGTGGAAATAAACAATGGAGAGTATGCCCTGTACTGAGTTACTTAGATCCACATTTCAGTATGGTATGATTTTAGTCATTTTTATAGTACTTGATGTTTTGAGGGCATTTTTGTATGATGATCACCGTTTAAACATAGTTTGTCATGTCTACTTTGGTAGTCTAGCTGTTTTTTATTTAAATTCATGTTTTCTATGCCTTAATATGCTGAGAAAAAAATTTTGATTAAGACTTTGCTGACTAAATTCATGCAAACCAGACATGAAAACTCAGGTCATTATTGATACTAGAAGAGTGTCTGGAGGAGGCACATTTCTCATTCATTACTTGGTCTTTGATAGAGAAACCACTTCTGTGTTGTGGCTTGGCTGTGAGTCTTGGGTATGTAGAGGATCTCTTTGAGTATCATTGAGTACCAGCCATTAGCCACGCCCCCCAAATTAAAAACCTACCACAAACTCAGCTTCAGACACATTCCCCAGAAAGTTGCCCATGCAGCTGAAACACAGCAAGTGAGAGGCCCTCTCCTGAGTCTTTCCTATGTTACCAGCAACTCAGAGGGCGATGGAAGGTCTGAGTTTCTGGCCCATGAATTAGGACATGAGCCCAGGCCTTCATCCATTTTGTATTATGCATCGCCTCCCAGTCCCATGTAGACAAACAAAAAGCAAAATAAGGTTGGCCTTTGGAACAAAAAATTTTCAAGTATTCTTTTTCCAAATAATAATTCATGGGAATGAAGTAAAGATAAAATGGGGACAAAGCTTAGATAGAATGTAGTTTAAGGAACCTTCTTTATAACTCTCCTACTTTACAGTAATTCTGTTCCTAATGCAGCTACGTGCCTGGCACATTGGGAACAGCATTGAGGTTTAAACTGCCTGCAGAATCTCTGCATCCAAAAGGAAATGAGAACCAATTTCCTGATACTATAATGAAAATAAAGTCTGCGCAACAAAATAAACTTTGCCTCTCTTCTTAAAAAAAAAAAGAAAAGAAAGAAAAAGAAATGATGGGGTTTGTGTTTTAACAGCTATATACTATTTATTCCCTTGTGAATATCACCATGTTTTTTTCATCCATTCATCAGTTGACAGATACTTTGGCTGTTTCCATTTCTTGGCTATTGTGAATGGTGTTTTGATCAGTTTGGAAATGCTGGTGTTGCTTTGATGAACTTATTTCATTTCTTTTGGATATATACATGACAGTGCAACTTTTAGTTTTTTGAGGAACTTTCATGTTTTCCATGATTGCAATTTACATTGCTGCTAAGAGTGTGCAATTGTTCCCTTTTCTTCATATATTTGCCATATATATTTGATAATTCTCTTCTTTTTTCCTTTCTTTTTCTTCTTTTTGAGTCAAGATCTTACTATATAGCTTAGGCTGCTGACCATTCGTGACCATTTCCAGTATTTTTTTTTCTCTTTCATTTGAACTGGGGTTTAAACTCAAGGCCTTGCAATTCTAATACTTGAGGCATATCTTTATTTACTTTTTTTTTTGCCAGTCCTGGGCTTGAGCTCAGGGCCTGAGCACTGTCCTTGGACTTTCTCAAGGCTAGAGCTCTACCACTTGAGCCTCAACACCACTTCCGGCTTTTTTCTATGTATGTGGTACTGAGGAATCGAACCAGGGTCTTCATGCATGCTAGGCAAGCACTTTAACCACTAGGCCAAACTCCCGGCCCGAGGCATATCTTTAGACCTTTTTATTTTACTTATTTTTCAGATAAGATCTTGGACTTTTGCTTGGGCTAGTCTCAGCCTACAAATCTCCCCCTATATCTCAAACTATAAACATAAATCACCATAGCCAGCTTTTCTTGTTAAGTTGGGAATCTCACTAATATTTTTCTTGTGTTGATCTCTGCCTTTCAAGTAGCTGGGATTACAGGTGTGAAACACTACCTCAGCCTCTAATTGCTTTCTTGATGATGACTATTGCTAACACTGTTGAGGACCTATCAAAGTATAGGACATTGGGGTAGACATTTTATAATCACTATCTCACTCAAGGTAACTATCATTAGCTCCATGATATAGGAATGAGGCTTTTAGAGATAAAGTCATTTGTAAAGATCACACATGTAGACACAAATAACTACTACATATAGCATGTAGATGACACAAATATAACTTGCCTGGGGGTACCTAGATTCTAAAGTCCATGATACTTGTCAGATATTACTCTAGCCTCCAATGGGACATTGTCTAAAAGAAATTAGCTATTGTGAAATAGTGTTTCATGTGCAATAGAGGTCTTCTCTTATTACAAGAAGTTGGCTTCTTTGGTAGTTTCACAACTTTATAAAAATACATGAGAAAATGTGTTGGGAGCCAGAGTGGAATCAAACTGTACCTTGACTTGCATCAGACGATGGCTATATTGTCTTATTGCTTTCTGGCCCTATTCTATGTAAATGACCTGAGAATTACCATATGAATGTAACACCTGGAGGTTGCCTGGGAGAAGAGGAGGGAAGAAGGGGGAGGGGAAAATAAACGCGGCAGTCTAGTCAGTCTTTGCCTGGACTGTGGACATCCCGGACCTAGTGTGTCTGTCTCTCTTCTTTTTCTTCCTAGTCCTTGTCCCCTATTTCAGGAACCCCAATCTGCGAACCCTGGTTTGCTGCTGGTTGGCCCCGGCATCTGGCGCCCGAACAGGGACCCTGAAAATCTGGGACGAAGGTGAAGGACCCCTCCCTGTGGTGAGTAACACATCGTAGGACTATTAAGAGAGTATAGTCAGGAGTAAAAATTATGGGTCAAGCTAATAGCCATGGGTTATTTCTACCGATCTTAACAGGCCTATTTGAAGCCCACGGAACGCGGGTGGAAAAAGGGGTGCTTCAGAGCTTCCTACAGTTTGTCGAGGAGGCATGCCCGAGGTCTATAGAGGAGGAATTCCAAAAAGCCTGGCAGCGGATAGGAAAAAGAATTCTAGATTATTATGATGTATATGGCCCCGAGAAGACCCCAATAGAGGCTGCTACTGTATGGAGTTTAGTAAGTGAATACATAGATCCTCTACATGAAAATGCTGAACTTAATCTTGAATTAAGGGAACTTTATGAGTTAAAGGACCCTTCTGAAAAACCTGAGGCTGAGCCATATGCCGCAGCCCAAGAGAGTCTAAGTGAGATCTTGAAAAGGGAACAACAACCAGTAGATATTGAGTATCAGAATTCAGGTTTGAATATCAAGGAGGAAAGTTATGATGAGTCAATGGAGGGCCGAATGGCTACGATGGAGAAGAAGTTAGAAGAAATCCTACATTTTCTATCGAAAATGGGGACAGAGCAGAGAGCCCCCCCAGAAGTAGGAAAGAAATATGACCTTCAGGCCACTATGGTGTCTGATTCTAAACCTTACCCCTCACACCCACCGCCTCCGGCTGCAGCCTTACGGCCTCAATCCCTTTCTCAACCTTTAGGCAAGCCTAAAGGCCCTAGCAACAAGTCCCTTTTAACAGGCACTACAACCAGGCACAGTGCATCGCAATTAAACCTGACTCAGGCTGCTAGAGAGAGGGAAGGTATTTCAGGGCCTCGATGCTTCCCTAGTTTAGTTGATTATGATGAGCAAGTATACCATCAACCTGTTCCTGTTAAACTATTACAGGATTTAAAAAATGCCTGCTCCCAATATGGGCCAACTGCCCCTTTTACTCAAGTAATATTGGAGGCCGCGTGTGCTGGTATTGCATGCCCAAATGACTGGAAGCGGCTTGCCAGAGCATGCCTTAGTGCGGGAGAGTACTTATTATGGGAGACAGAGTTCACTGCACAGTGTCGGGCTAAAATTGAAACAAATAGGTCTAAGAACCTGCCTTACACTGTTGATCAGTTGTTAGGAGAGGGAACCTATAAAAACACCAAAGATCAATTGGGTTATGCAAAGGAGGCCTATTTACAAATAAATGCTGCGGCGAGAGAGGCTTGGAAAAAGTTACGCAATTCCAATCGTACAAAAAATCTAGTAGAAGTTAAACAGGGACCAAATGAGCCTTATCTAGAATTTTTGTCTCGATTAATGGAGACTGCAGACCGCCTAGTACAAGATGAGAATGCAAGGGAGATTATAGTTAGACACATAGCCTATGAAAATGCCAACGCCGCCTGTCAGGCAGCTATCAGACCCCATAGGAATAAGGGAGGAATCACGGACTTTATTTCACTGTGTGCTGATATTGGACCCTCCCATGTACAAGGCCTTACTTTAGCCGCCGCTCCTCAAGGAAAGACTGTTACTGAGTCTCTAAAATATAGAGGTCAGCGGCATTCTCGGGCTGCTAGACCCCCAGGGCGTTGCTTCTCTTGTGGACAAATAGGACATTGGATGACGCAATGCCCACGCCAGGCCAGGCAAAAGAGAGAAAAATCACCTGGCACATGTCCACGCTGTGGTAAAGGGAAGCACTGGGCTAAAGATTGCAGGTCAAGAACAGATCGCAATGGCCGCCCGCTTTCGGGAAACTGGAGGAGGGGCCAGCCCCTGGCCCCGCAAAACCATGGGGCAGTCCCTCCCTCTTCTCGGCCACAAGTGCATCTTCTAACAACCCCCCAAGATCAGTCTCCGGCCTCCTCCGTGCCACCCCAGGAAGTGCAGGATTGGACCTCTGTTCCTCCACCTGCTCAGTATTGACCCCAGAGATGGGGACACAAGCTCTCCCCACGGGGGTCTTCGGCCCCCTTCCCCCGGGAGTGGCTGGATTGCTGTTAGGGCGAAGTAGCTCAGCCCTTAAAGGGATACAGATTACACCTGGCAAAATTGACCAGGATTTTACTGGAGAAATCAAAGTTATGGCCTCTGCCCCGAAACACGTGGTATCGATCCCAGCCGGTCAAAAATTAGCACAATTAATATTTGTGCCTTTACCTCCCGGGGAGACTGCTAATTCCCCATGTGGACAGAGAGGATTTAGATCTTCTGATATCTATTGGGTACAAAGCATAAAACAAGAGAGGCCTGAGATGACTATATTTATACAAGAAAAGCCCTTTAAAGGAATATTAGACACTGGAGCAGATGTGTCTGTGATATCTAAAAAACATTGGCCAGCCCAATGGCCCCTGACAACCTCTATGACTTCCCTACAGGGGGTTGGGCAAGCAACTGACCCACAGCAGAGCAGTGCGATCCTTGTTTGGAGAGATGAGGAAGGGCACTCTGGTCATTTTCAGCCATTTGTCTTGGATCATCTGCCAATTAATTTATGGGGTCGTGATATCATGGAAAAAATGGGAGTGTATATGTTTAGTCCTAGTGCTGCGGTCACTAAGCAGTTACTTGATCAAGGCCTCCTCCCCTTTAGGGGACTAGGCCGAGCAGCACAGGGGGAGCTAGAGCCACTCCAACCCCAGTCTCACCCTACGAGACAAGGATTGGGGTATCCCTTGACGGGAGCTGTCGTTTGCCCTCCCCCACATGCTGATCCCATAAATTGGCTCTCTGAACGACCGGTATGGGTTGAACAGTGGCCTCTTTCACTAGAAAAGATCATTGCAGTACAGCAGCTAGTACAGGAGCAGCTGGACTTGGGGCATGTGGCCCCTTCTAACTCTCCATGGAATTCTCCAATTTTTGTTATAAAGAAAAAGTCAGGTAAATGGAGGCTGTTACAGGATTTGAGAAAAATAAATGCCACAATGGAACTGATGGGGGCCCTACAGCCTGGCTTGCCTTCACCCATGGCAATCCCAAAGGATACTTATAAGATTATTATAGATTTGAAGGATTGTTTCTATACTATACCCCTGGCGCCTCAAGACTGTAAGCGCTTTGCCTTCAGTGTCCCCTCTGTTAATTTTAAAGAACCCATGAAGCGATATCACTGGCTTGTGCTCCCACAGGGCATGGCAAATAGCCCAACTTTATGTCAAAGTTTTGTGGCTAGAGCCATTTCTTCCACTCGTGAAAAATTTTCTTCTGTTTATATTGTTCATTATATGGATGACATCTTGTTGGCTTGTTCTGACCCTATCGTCGTACGACAAGCCTTTGGACAACTAAAGCAGGATCTGAGCCTCTTTGGCCTTGTAATAGCAGCTGAAAAGGTTCAGGAACACCCGCCTTTTACATATCTAGGCCATATATTAGGCCCACACTATTTTAAAAGCCAAAAAATACAATTAAAAACTTCACACTTAAGAACTCTTCATGATTTTCAGCAATTCTTAGGAGATATAAATTGGCTTCGGCCTTATCTAAAGCTCTCCACAGGAGAGTTAAAACCCCTCTTTGATCTCTTAAAAGGAGATACCAACCCTACATCCTTGCGCGAATTAAATCCTGACGCCAGGAGGGCCATCCAAATTGTAGAAAAGGCAATTTCCCAGCAACAAATGACCTATTGTGACTATTCTAAACCCTGGGGAGTTTACATTTTAGCTACTTCTCACTCCCCAACTGCTGTATTGTGGCAGGATGGCCCACTTTTATGGCTTTATCTACCATCAACACCCGGCAAAGTGCTGACCCCCTACTACGAATTGGTAGCTAATCTGATACACATGTGCCGAGTGGATTCCCGTAAATATTTAGGTCAGGAACCTCATTTTATCTGTGTCCCATATAATTTACAACAACAAGATTGGCTATTCGCCCATTGCGATCCTTGGGCCATTGCTTGGGCCAATTATACGGGAAAAATTTTGCATCACTACCCGTCTAACAAACTTCTCCAATTTGCTGCGTGTCATACGTTTCTATTTCCTTCCATAGTACAGGCCTCGCCTTTATCCTCTGCCGCTTTGGTATTTACAGATGGATCCTCAAATGGAACGGCTGCTCTGACCATTAATGGGAAAACTCAATCTTGGGTTACAGGTTTTTCCTCCGCCCAAGAGGTGGAGTTAGAGGCTGTTTTACAGG